>NC_053446.1:1370146-1537789 GCF_007990345.1 Gossypium hirsutum
CCAACCATATAAAAATGGTTCCTTTTTATTATTAAAACAAAATTGGAATTGAAAACCACTGCTTGAACACTTGAAGTATGAGATGTTTGGGAGAAAAGAACACCTTGCCAGTAATTACATACAAGGAGTATGTAAAAATAACTTTTTCGAAAAAATATTAATAAATAATTTAAATTAATTATATAATTTATTAAAATATTAGAAGATATATTTCAATATTTATTAAATGAATTTATAAATTCACATATTTTAATAATTAAAAAAAAGTAAAATAATTTTAAAAACTTCTATTATATATCAATTCTAATATGATCTTTAATAGCCATTTCTTATCCTCAACTCACCGCTACAGTGCGTTTGAATCTAAACACACACTCTACCATTGTTTCTAATTTCATCGCTACAGCATCCAATCTCACCGCTACAGTAATTAATCTCACTGCCATCGCTGTTTTTAACCTCACCGGAGCTAAATACACCGCCCATCCAAACTAAGCCTAAATCATATACGCAAACAATCCAAAATCTATTGACTTTGACTCATATTTTTTATTAAGGATCAGATAAATCTTCTACGATGGACCAAAACTTTATCCTTACTAAAAGCACCCATATCATAAATTTCATAATATAGCTGAGCTCTCTCGTCTTATGATCCAAACAATGAGGTAAAGCCAAAAAAAAGAAATGCAGAGCTCCACAGTTTTCATAACCCTGTGGCTGTTATTAATAGTCTTTTCCGTGCTTAGCCCTGTAACTGAAGCTCAGCCACCCACTTATCGCTACCACGTTTTCCTAACACCACCACTTTCCTCATAAATAGCACTTACCAAGCCAACCGTGATACCCTCTTAACTTCTCTATCGTCTAATGGCAGTCGTGGTAATGGTTTCTACAACACAACTTCAGGCAGAAACCCCGACACGGTTTACGGTCTTTTCCTCTGCCGTAGGGATCTTTCTACCAGTGTTTGTCAAGCGTGTGCCACCTTCGCCTCTACAGACATTTCCCGACGTTGTACTGTTGAAATAGCAGCGGTGGTTTGGTACGACGAGTGCCTCCTACGATACTCGGACGAAAATATATTTTTCGCCGTGGCTGAAGAACCTGCAATTATATTGTTTAATACTAAGAATGCAATTGGGACAAAATCCCCTCTTCGACCAGCTAGTGGCTACCACAGTTGTTATGAACATGAACAATATAACTGTTGTTCCAATAGGGTCGGAAAGCGTGTAAATTATTGTACTAAAAAAATCACACAAAGTTCAATTCCCAGGGAAGAGAGGTGGATCACATGGATCTCTTAAATACCAAGTCTTTCCTTAGTCAGAATATCCCTTCTATAGTAATTTAATAGCACAATTAAATACTATTATACCCTCAAATATTGAAAGAAAAATAGGACAAAAAGAACATAAGAGTTTTAACGAGGTTCGGTAAATTATACCTACGTCCTCAGGCACTAACACCAGATGATAACTTTACTATCTCCAAAATTTAGGCAGTGGAATAGATTGAAGATTGCAGATCTTGCCTTCCTGTATTTGGGCAGCGAAGCAGATCAAAGATGGCAGATTTTACCTCCCTGACTACAGTGGATACATTGAAGCGATAATTCTATCTCCTGTATTGACAGTGGAATAGATCGAGATTACAGATCTTATCTCCCTAAGTAATAGTGGAGCAGATCGCATCAGTCTTATCTCCTAAGCAGTAGTGGAGCAGACGAAACCACAGATTTTACCTCCCTGACTACAGTGGAGTACATTGAAGCCGATAACTCTATCTCCCTGTATTTGGCAGTGGAATAGATTGAAGATCAAAGATGGCAGATTTTACCTCCTGTGACTACAGTGGAGTACATTGAAGCTGATAACTCTATCTCCCTGTATTTGACAGTGGAATAGATCGGAGATTACAGTCTTATCTCCCTAAGCAGTAGCGGAGCAGACGAAACCACAGTCTTATCTCCCTAAATAGTAGTGGAGCAGACTAAAAACACAAATCTCATCCCCATGGAGTCGTAGCAGAGTAGATTGAAGCTACAAGGCGTATCTGAAGTTGCAGTAGAGCAGATCGAAGAATCATAAGACGCAGTGGACTAGAATGAGGTTACTTGAAGAAAGGAAGCACCAAAAGAAGTCAAAACTCGGCGAGCCCGGGCAAAATTGGCCTTTCTTAGTCTTTGCTCTGTTCTCGTTACACGATAACAAGCAAAGAGGGGCAGCTGTAAGGCCCAATTTTATGCCCAGGCCCGAATATTAAAACAAGATAAACAACAGTCCAATTACAAAGGAAAATAACAAGCCCAATGTAGCCCATGGCCCGAAACAAAAATTAAAAACCCAGCCCAGACAACATTAACATTTTCGGCAGAAAGATGCCCCCAAACCCTGGCGCCGCATGCCTCGCGTGGCCTCCTCGTCTGCCACGCCCAGCTCTCCATGCCACCATGTCGGCCACCTGCTCCTCTGTACCACCATGCCTCTGTCACCTCCATTGTGCCCATCCCATGCAAAGAGACAGAACAGAAACAATAGGAAATAGGATGAAAAGGGGTTATAAAACCTGAATCAAAATTGTATCCGGGGGTTTTTTTTTCTTTTTTGTTTGTTTTCTGGCATTTTAAAAAAACAGAAGCTAGAATTTAAAAAAATACATAGATCTCAGTACTGAGATAGCAAGCATTCGGGAAAAAAGGAAAGGCAAACGGAAAAGGTTACCTTTTTTATACATTTTCTTTCGATTTCTATATACATATCTATACCTTTTTTTATTAATATAAACCTAAAATCTATACATTCTAAGACCAAGAATAAATAACAAAAAAAATATAAAAAAATTAAAAAAATTTACCTTTCCGGCCACCGCGTGCGGTGGCCGGCGCCTACGCCGGCGAGCCTCCGGTGGCCGTCCGGTGACCCCCCCTTGGCCGGAAATCGCTCCGTGCCCTCCCTCTCCCTCTTTCTTTCTTTTTTTTCCCTCACCTGGTCTCAAATGAATTTTTCAAAAAAACTTAGCTTTTATAGGGGACCAAAACGCACCGTTTTGGTCCCCCTGTTTAATGATAAAACGACGTCGTTTCGGACGTGGGGCGGGTCGACCCGACCCGCACCAGGGCAGGATCCGCGTGTTTTTGAGCGGAAGGGCTATTTGCGCAATTGGCCCTTCCGCATTTTTATATTTCGCAATCAAGTTATTCGTTGTTTATAAATTGACCCCGAAATCCATTACACTTTGCGATTTAGTCCCCCTTCCAATGGTGTCGTTTCAAGTGTTTGGATAAATTACTTATTTGATCCCCCATAGTTTAACGCGCGTTCTGATAAGTCCATTCTCCTTTAATTTCTTTCAAAATTCGCCCCAAAGATTTGGTTTTAATCCAATCTCATCCCTTTTTCATCTATTTTTTTTACCTTAAATTTCATAATATTTTTGCTGTTTAATTCAATTTTAATATTAATTGTTATATATATAATATTATTATCATTGTTTTTTTATTATTATTGTATTATATTTAACTATATATATATTTTTCGTTTCGTTTCTACTATTATATACATATATTATATATTCTTTAATATTAATATTTGTTCACATATTTCATTACGCATATATATATAGGTATTTTTGTGTATATGGTATTATTTTCATGTATTCATTTATTTATATCATTTTTTTTAAATAATTATATTAAGTATACACTTGTAAATATCGTGCTATTCGTATATTTCCCATTATCTCATACAAATATCTTTGCATTATTCGTCATATATTTCTTTCATTTTTATGTATATGTTTTTAGATATCACAACATTTATATATTTTTGCATTATGTCACGTATACATTTTTTATCCTTACTATTGTGATTATTAGTATATGTTTTTGTATTTATGAATATATCTTTAATACATATAAGTATATATTTATTATTAATAGATGTTTTCAACATTATTATTATGTATATTATGTGAATATTTTAACATTATATTATATATGTATTTATATATATTACGCATATATATATACCCTTTTTTAATATTATATTTTTTACATATATATGTAGATATACGTACTTATACATACTTAAATATATTTTTCATATTTCTTAATTCTTATATACTTACATATATTTATGCATATTTTATATCATATACATACTTATATATATTCTTTATATTCTTAAAAATGCCTTTTGTATATTTCACATATTTCATAATTCATATACATATATTTTATATTATCACGATTTGTAAATATATAAATACACATTTACATTTTTTATAATACTTACCGATTTTATATATATGTACATACTTATCTATGTTTTCATATTCTGTAATTTATATATATTTCTTATTTTATGGCTTTAAATTATACATGCATATATATATATATATTTTACATAATTGTATTTATTGTCATCATTGTTATTTGGTGTTTGTTTATTTATCCATGTACACTTGTGCTTTTTCTAAAATGTTAGTTCTATTTATTCATTTGTATGCTTTGTTTATGTAATCGCCTCGTCATTTCATTTTGCCTATTGCATTGTTGTTACTCATTTTACTTTGCTCACCTTGTCGTATTCGTTATTGTTTTGTCAAGCATTGACACTAAACACCAAAAGGAAAATTTTTCTAAATAAGGCAATATTTCGCGTTTGGAAACTCGAGAAAACGTGCCCTAACGTGCTGGGTTTCGATTTCTCGTTTGACTAAATAGCCAAATATCCTCTTAAAGCTTCAAAGTATGGTTTCATTAAACTATAAGGTGATCTTGGTTTCGATGGTTTAGAGTATCGTGTCCTAACGTGCTGGATGTGATATTCCTTCGGAACAAGAGAATCTTATGTTTCAATTCACGATATCAGATTTTCTTTTGAGGATCGTATTTTTTAAAACTCTTCAAATTTTCAATTTTCGACACTAAGACACTAGTTAATCAACTAGGTACCAATTTTGGGCGTATCGAGGGTGCTAATCCTTCCTCGTGCGTAACCGGCTCCCGAACTCATTTTTTTGAATTTCGTAGACCAAAATCGTTGTTTTAATAAAATCAAATCATTTATTAAAAACAACCACTTTTTGAGGTGACCCGATCACACCTCGTCAAAAAAGGATTGGTGGCGACTCCCGTTTTCATTCTTTTTTTAAATCCAAGTCGACCCCGTTTTCATCAAAAAATGGTGTCAACAGAACTGAAATGAGAAATGAGAAGGCCTATTTATAGTTGAGGTTCAAGGACCAAACAATAAATAGCCCATTATCTCAAGGACCAAAAAAAAATTATCCCTTGCCACTTTTCCAAAGTTGGTGGTTGTCATTATTGATTGTCTCCCATTAATGTTAATGGCAACCATTATTAATTGTCTTCCATTAATGTTAACAATCTCCACCTTGAAGATTTGATTAGGATAATCACATCTTCACACACTTCCTTCAACTCCCCAAATTCGATAAAGCTATCTTTTGTAGTGCCTACAAATGCGCTCTCGAGCGCCATACACCTGAAGGTGCTCAAATTCTCAGGATATTAATCAAGTTCAAACAATGATTAAACTTGATTGTTGTTACCACCTTGGTCATCATATCTGCGGGATTATCTGCTGTCGGAAACTTCTGAAGTAGAAATTTTCCTTTTTCAAAGACTTCCCGCACAAAGTGATATCTTACGGCGATATGTTTGGTTCTTGAATGATAGACTTGATTTTTCGCTAAGTGAATAGCGTTTTGACTGTCACAATATAAACTTATGTGACTTTAAACAACTCCTAAGTCTTTCAACAATCCATTAAGCCAAATAGCCTCCTTAACAGCTTCTGTAACTGCCATATATTCTGCCTCTGTAGTAGACACAGCTACTGTAGACTGTAAGGTAGACTTCCAACTCACTAGGGCTTTCGCAAGGGTAAACAGATACCCCGTAGTTGAACGACGTTTATCTAAATCACCAGCAAAGTCGGAATCAACATATCCAACTACAAACTGACCAAGTGCTTCATCCTGTTCAAAAATTAAACCAACATCTACGGTTTTTCGAAGATACCGTAAAATTCATTTCACATCTTGCCAATGTCCTTTTCCAGGATCATGCATATACCTGCTCACAACTCCAACAGCTTGTGAAATGTCAGGCCTCGTACACACCATCGCATACATCAAACTCCCAACTGCATTAGCATATGGGACTTTCGCCATATATTCTCTTTCATCTTTAGTCTTCGGAGATAATTGAGCACTAAGTTTCAAATGAGAAGCAAGTGGGGTACTTACATGTTTTGTGTTTTCATTTACACCAAAACATTGTAATACCTTTTTCAGATATTGCTTCTGATTTAAACAGAGCTTGCCTCTCGGTTTATCTCTACTTATCTCCATGCCGAGAATCTTCTTGGCCTCACCTAGATCTTTCATCTCGAACTCTTGATTCAACTGAGCCTTCAGCTTATCTATCTCATTTTGGCTCTTCGAAGCGATTAACATATCATCAACATACAAGAGTAGATAAATGAAAGATCCGTCATGCAGCTTCTGCAAATATACACAATTGTCATATTTGCTTCTTGTGTACTTCTACCTTCTCATAAAGCTATCAAATCACTTGTACCACTGCCTCGGGGATTGCTTCAATCCATATAGCGATTTGTTCAGCTTACAAACCCAATTTCTACCACCAGCATCTGTGTATCCTTCGGGCTGAGTCATATAGATCTCCTCTTCTAACTCACCATGCAAGAAAGTCGTCTTAACATCAAGTTGAGCTAGCTCCAAATTCAACTGTACTACCAAGGCCAACAAAATTCTAATGGAGGAATACTTCACAACAGGGGAAAATACATCATTGTAGTCAATTCCCTCCTTCTGAGTGTAGCCTTTAGCTACTAATCTTGCCTTGTAGCGAATATCCTTCTTGCTAGGAGATCCATCTTTCTTTACGAATACCCACTTGCATCCGATTTCCCTTTTACCTTTCGGTAATTGCGCCAACTCCCAAGTATTGTTCTTCCGGAGAGACTGCATTTCTTCATCCATGGCGTTTTTCCATTTATCACTTTCTAAGCTTTGCATTGCTTCTTGATAAGTGATAGGAATATCATCAACAACGGGAAGGGCGTAGGCCACCATATCAGTAAATCGAGCAGGTTTACGAATTTCTCTCCGTGGCCTTGCAACTGCAACTGGTTCTGGTGTACTTAGTGGTTCTTGGGTCAGAACCTCTTCAACCTCTAATTCCTCCATTGTGGCTGGAGAATTAGACTTATTAACTGGGCAAATCCCCATCTGCTCAAACTCCACCTATTTTGGAGTACACTCCACCTGCTGTGGAGTATTGCTCGTCTGAATATCTTTATCTGCTACATTTTTCAATGTGGCAGATTCATCAAAGGTAACATCTCTGCTACAGATCATTTTCTTTGTGCTTAAGCACCAAAGACGAAATCCCTTCACTCCAGAAGTGATTCCCATAAAGAGAGCTCTCTTTGCCCTCGGATCTAACTTTGACTCCTTCACATGGTAATATGCAGTGGTTCCAAACACATGTAAGGAATCATAATCTGTAGCCGGTTTTCCAGACCATACCTCCACAGGAGTTTTTCTTTCTAATGCAGATGATGGCAAACGATTAACAAGATGGCCAGCGTATGTCACAGCCTCAGCCCAAAATTGCTTGCCCAACCCAGCATTGGACAACATACATCGAACTTTCTCCAGCAATGTTCGATTCATACGCTCTGCCAATCCATTCTGCTGTGGTGTATCCATAACTGTGAAGTGTCGAACAATACCATACTCTTGGCACACATCGAAGAACGGATCACTTTTATATTCCCCTCCATTGTCCGTCCTAAGCCGCTTGATTTTCTTGCCAGTCTGGTTTTCGATCATAGTTTTCCATTTAAGAAAAACTCTAAGCACTTCATCCTTAGTTCTCATGGTATACACCCAAACTCTTCTGGAAAAGTCATCAACAAAAGTAACAAAGTAGTGTTTTCCTCCCAATGAAGGTGTCTTGGAAGGCCCCCACACATCTGAGTGAACATATTCCAAAATACCTTTTGTATTATGGATAGCAGTACCGAATTTCACTCTCTTTTGCTTTCCCAGAACACAATGCTCGCAAAATTTTAATTTGCAAGCCTTTGCACCTTTCAACAATCCTTGCTTTGCCAGAATTTGCAAGGATTTTTCACTGGCATGTCCCAACTTCATATGCCACAACTGTATTGAGTCCAATTCTTTGTTGCCGGAAGCTGCAGCGACTGCTCCAATAACTGTACTACCTTGGTAGTAATACAAGTTATTTTTCCTGATGCCCTTCAATATCACAAGTGCGCCAGATGTCACTTTCAAAACCCCATCTCTCATAGTAACAACTGAACCATTGGATTCCAAGGCTCCCAATGAGATGAGATTTTTCTTCAAACTGGGCACGTACCGAACATCAGTCAGAACTCTGGTTGATCCATCTTTATTCTTTAATTGGATTGAACCTATCCCAACAGTTTTACAGGCATTGTCATTGCCCATATAAACAACTCCTCCATTTAGTTCTACTAAATCAGAGAACCACCCCCGGTTAGGGGACATATGATAGGTACAACCCGAATCCAATATCCACTCATCTGAATGGAACAACGATGATGATGCAACCAGTGATAGTTCAGAGTCACTAGTATCATGCTTAGCAACACAAGCATCTACAGCAGCTTTTCCCTTATTCTTCAGCTTTGGACAATTTTTCTTCCAGTGGCCTTTCTCATGACAAAAAGCACATTCATCTTTCCCGAGTCTGGACTTTGACTTTGATCTCCCCTTTTGAGTTTTCTTCCGAGTGTATGAATGACCTCAGACTACTAAAGCTTCTGTATCTCTGATTGAGTTTTTCTGTTTGTCCTTCTTTCTCTGTTCATAACTGTATAAGGCCGCACAGACTTCGCTCAGAGATATATCACTCCTGCCATGAAGTAGAGTAGTTTCTAGGAACTCAAACTCCTCAGGAAGTGACCCCAATAGCATCAAAGCCAAATCTTCATCTTTGAATGTCTCATCCATATTCAGCAAATCAGTGACTAACTGATTAAATTTGGTGATGTGATCATTCATTGTGGTACTTGGGACGTATGTGAAGCGAAACAGTCTTTTCTTCAAGTGGAGCTTATTTTGACTGTTTTTCTTCAAAAATTTTTCTTCAAGTGCCACCCACAACTTATTTGCAGAAGTCTCCTTTGAAAAAGCATACCTCTGCTCTCGAGAAAGGCATGATCGAATTGTGCCACATGCCAACCGATTGATCGCCTTCCAATCTTTCTCCTGTACATCATCTGGTTTCTCTTCATCAATGGCAATGTCTAGACCCTGCTGAAAAAGGGCATCTAGAACCTCACTTTGCCACATACCAAAATGGCCCGTGCCATCAAAGATCTCCACAGCCAGTCTTGCATTTGCAATTGTCGGTCTTGTCCACATGGACGATGTTGAAGCTCCTACACCGACCGTTTTCTCCATAATCTTTCAATATACCTAAGGAAATCTTTTCTGATGTGGAAGATCAGTTTAAACTGCAACCACAGAGCATACTACGGTTAACCTTCGGCTCTGATACCACTTGTTGTTCCAATAGGGTCGGAAGCGTGTAAATTATTGTACTAAAAAATCACACAAAGTTCAATTCCCAGGGAAGAGAGGTGGATCACATGGATATCTTAAATACCAAGTCTTTCCTTATACAGAATATCCCTTCTATAGTAATTTAATAGCACAATTAAATACTACTATTATACCCTCAAATATTGAAAGAAAAATAGGACAAGAAAGAACACAAGAGATTTAACGAGGTTCGGTAAATTATACATACGTCCTCGGGCACTAACACCAGATGATAACTTTACTATCTCCAAAGTATTACAAACAAATAGAATTCCTTAAGAATTCTCAAATGGGAGAAGAGAGAAAACTAAGAGAGAAAGATTGGTTGGGATGAATTGAAATGAGAAATGAGAAGGCCTATTTATAGTTGAGGTTCAAGGACCAAACAATAAATAGCCCATTATCTCAAGGACCAAAAAAAATTTATCCCTTGCCACTTTTCCAAAGTTGGTGGTTGTCATTATTGATTGTCTCCCATTAATGTTAATGGCAACCATTATTAATTGTCTTCCATTAATGTTAACAATAACAACCCAAACGGAAAATAAACTCGCAGGTTCTAAAAAATTTGCGACAAGAGAGACCAAACTTTCAAGTTTTCAAACACTGTACACGCTCGCCCAGTGTACACCGGACTTATCAGGCAGTGGTTGCAGTAGATATCTGCAAGGAGCACGAGAAAATCTTCCAAATGGATGTCAAGGCGTAAGCGTGTTGAGTCCTAGCTGCAACGTCAGATATGAAACTTACCCCTTCTATAATCTAGCGGCAGTTTCACCTCAACCTCCTCCAGCACCAGGTTTATCCTCACTGTTAATTGATAAATTTGATTCTTTCCTTTTTCCTTTTTTATAGTTCATGAAAAAAAGAAAACAAGATTCACTACATTCTCTTTTCTTTTTTCTTTTTGGTCGGTAATTTGTAAATTAATATATAGGTAAAGAACAAGCCCCTGTTTTCATGAGGATTAGAATGACCTGAATTGAGAATATCTAATTCTGCTCTTATTTAATTAGAAGAAGAGAAACAAAACAAATCAAACCGGATTCCAGTACTTGTTGCAAGTTTATCAGCAATTTTTGGGCTGGCTGTGGTTTTTATCTCTGCTTTCTTCATCTGGAGGAGGAGAAACAGTAGAGGTACACATCGGAGTGATCTTTCTGGCAAGTATTATAACTTCTTTTTATATTCTTATGCTGATCATATTATGATTTTATTACAGACGAAGAAAACAGCCAAGAAGTTCAATTACTTGGCTTGGTAAATGAGCACTCAAGGGAAACTTTTAACGGAGAAAATGGGGAGAGATCTCAGGAGTTTCCTTCTATACGGTTGGATGTTTTACATGTTGTTCCAATAGGGTCGGAAGCATGTAAATTATTGTACTAAAAAATCACACAAAGTTCAATTCCCAGGAAAGAGAGGTGGATCACATGGATCTCTTAAATACCAAGTCTTTCCTTAGACAGAATATCCCTTCTATAGTAATTTAATAGCACAATTAAATACTACTATTATACCCTCAAATATTGAAAGAAAAATAGGACAAGAAAGAACACAAGAGTTTTAACGAGGTTCGGTAAATTATACCTACGTCCTCGGGCACTAACACCAGATGATAACTTTACTATCTCCAAAGTATTACAAACAAATAGAATTCCTTAAGAATTCTCAAATGGGAGAAGAGAGAAAACTAAGAAAGAAAGATTGGTTGGGATAAATTGAAATGAGAAATGAGAAGGCCTATTTATAGTTGAGGTTTAAGGACCAAACAATAAATAGCCCATTATCTCAAGGACCAAAAAAAATTATCCCATGCCACTTTTTCAAAGTCAACTTTAGGGTGCTAAACTTGCACCACTTTGTATTGTTTGCCATTAATGTTGTCTCCCATTAATGTTAACAATCTCCACCTTGAAGATTTGATTAGGATAATCACATCTTCACACACTTCCTTCAACTCCCCAAATTCGATAAAGCTATCTTTTGTAGTGCCTACAAATGCACTCTCGAGCGCCATACACCTGAAGGTGCTCAAATTCTCAGGATGTTAATCAAGTTCAAACAATGATTAAACTTGATTGTTGTTACCACCTTGGTCATCATATCTGCGGGATTATCTGCTGTCGGAATCTTCTGAAGTAGAATTTTTCCTTTTTCAAAGACTTCCCGCACAAAGTGATATCTTACGTCGATATGCTTGGTTCTTGAATGATAGACTTGATTTTTCGCTAAATGAATAGCGCTCTGACTGTCACAATATAAACTTATGTGACTTTGAACAACTCCTAAGTCTTTCAACAATCCATTAAGCCAAATAGCCTCCTTAACAGCTTCTGTAACTGCCATATATTCTGCCTCTGTAGTAGACACAGCTACTGTAGACTGTAAGGTAGACTTCCAACTCACTGGGGCTTTCGCAAGAGTAAACAGATACCCCGTAGTTGAACGACGTTTATCTAAATCACCAGCAAAGTCGGAATCAACATATCCAACTACAAACTGACCAAGTGCTTCATCCTGTTCAAAAATTAAACCAACATCTACGGTTTTTCGAAGATACCGTAGAATCCATTTCACAGCTTGCCAATGTCCTTTTCCAGGATCATGCATATACCTGCTCACAACTCCAACAGCTTGTGAAATGTCAGGCCTCGTACACACCATCGCATACATCAAACTCCCAACTGCATTAGCATATGGGACTTTTGCCATATATTCTCTTTCTTCTTCAGTTTTCGGAGATAATTGAGCACTAAGTTTCAAATGAGAAGCAAGTGGGGTACTTACATGTTTTGTGTTTTCATTTACACCAAAACATTGCAATACCTTTTTCAGATATTGTTTCTGATTTAAACAGAGCTTGCCTCTCGGTCTATCTCTACTTATCTCCATGCCGAGAATCTTCTTGGCCTCACCTAGATCTTTCATCTCGAACCTTTGATTCAACTGAGCCTTCAGCTTATCTATCTCATTTTGGCTCTTCGAAGCGATTAACATATCATCAACATACAAGAGTAGATAAATGAAAGATCCGTCATGCAGCTTCTGCAAATATACACAATTGTCATATTTGCTTCTTGTGTACTTCTGCCTTCTCATAAAGCTATCAAATCGCTTGTACCACTGCCTCGGGGATTGCTTCAATCCATATAGCGATTTGTTCAGCTTACAAACCCAATTTCTACCACCAGCATCTGTGTATCCTTCGGGCTGAGTCATATAGATCTCCTCTTCTAACTCACCATGCAAGAAAGCTGTCTTAACATCAAGTTGAGCTAGCTCCAAATTCAACTGTGCTACCAAGGCCAACAAAATTCTAATGGAGGAATGCTTCACAACAGGGGAAAATACATCATTGTAGTCAATTCCCTCCTTCTGAGCGTAGCCTTTAGCTACCAATCTTGCCTTGTAGCGAATATCCTTCTTGCTAGGAGATCCATCTTTCTTTGCAAATACCCACTTGCATCCGATTGCCCTTTTACCTTTCGGTAATTGCGCCAACTCCCAAGTATTGTTCTTCCGGAGAGACTGCATTTCTTCATCCATGGCGCTTTTCCATTTATCACTTTCTAAGCTTTGCATTGCTTCTTGATAAGTGATAGGAATATCATCAACAACGGGAAGGGCGTAGGCCACCATATCAGTAAATCGAGCAGGTTTACGAATTTCTCTCCGTGGCCTTGCAACTGCAACTGGTTCTGGTGTACTTAGTGGTTCTTGGGTCAGAACCTCTTCAACCTCTAATTCCTCCATTGTGGCTGGAGAATTAGACTTATTAACTGGGCAAATCCCCATCTGCTCAAACTCCACCTGTTTTGGAGTACACTCCACCTGCTGTGGAGTATTGCTCGTCTGAATATCTTTATCTGCTACCTTTTTCAATGTGGCAGATTCATCAAAGGTAACATCTCTGCTACAGATCATTTTCTTTGTGCTTAAGCACCAAAGACGAAATCCCTTCACTCCAGAAGTGATTCCCATAAAGAGAGCTTTCTTTGCCCTCGGATCTAACTTTGACTCCTTCACATGGTAATATGCAGTGGTTCCAAACACATGTAAGGAATCATAATCTGTAGCCGGTTTTCCAGACCATACCTCCATAGGAGTTTTTCTTTCTAATGCAGATGATGGCAAACGATTAACAAGATGGCCAGCGTATGTCACAGCCTCAGCCCAAAATTGCTTGCCCAACCCAGCATTGGACAACATACATCGAACTTTCTCCAGCAATGTTCGATTCATACGCTCTGCCACTCCATTCTGTTGTGGTGTATCCCTAACTGTGAAGTGTCGAACAATACCATACTCTTGGCACACATCGAAGAACGGATCACTTTTATATTCCCCTCCATTGTCCGTCCTAAGCCGCCTAATTTTCTTGCCAGTCTGGTTTTCGATCATAGTTTTCCATTTAAGAAAAACTCCAAGCACTTCATCTTTAGTTTTCATGGTATACACCCAAACTCTTCTGGAAAAGTCATCAACAAAAGTAACAAAGTAGTGTTTTCCTCCCAACGAAGGTGTTTTGGAAGGCCCCCACACATCTGAGTGAATATATTCCAAAATACCTTTTGTATTATGGATAGCAGTGCCGAATTTCACTCTCTTTTGCTTTCCCAGAACACAGTGCTCACAAAATTTTAATTTGCAAGCCTTTGCACCTTTCAACAATCCTTGCTTTGCCAGAATTTGCAAGGATTTTTCGCTGGCATGTCCCAACTTCATATGCCACAACTGCATTGAGTCCAATTCTTTGTTACCGGAAGCTGTAGCGACTGCTCCAATAACTGTACTACCTTGGTAGTAATACAAGTTATTTTTCCTGATGCCCTTCAATATCACAAGTGCGCCAGATGTCACTTTCAAAATCCCATCTCTCATAGTAACAACTGAACCATTGGATTCCAAGGCTCCCAATGAGATGAGATTTTTCTTCAAACTGGGCACGTACCGAACATCAGTCAGAACTCTGGTTGATCCATCTTGATTCTTTAATTGGATTGAACCTATCCCAACAGTTTTATAGGCATTGTCATTGCCCATATAAACAACTCCACCATTTAGTTCTACTAAATCAGAGAACCACTCCCGGTTAGGGGACATATGAAAGGTACAACCCGAATCCAATATCCACTCATCTGAATGGAACGACGATGATGATGCAACCAGTGATAGTTCAGAGTCACTAGTATCATGCTTTGCAACACAAGCATCTACAGCAGCTTTTCCCTTATTCTTCAGCTTTGGACAATTTTTCTTCCAGTGGCCTTTCTCATGACAAAAGGCACATTCATCTTTCCCGAGTCTGGACTTTGACTTTGATCTCCCCTTTTGAGTTTTCTTCCGAGTGTATGAACGACCTCGGACTACTAAAGCTTCTGTATCTCTGATTGAGTTTTTCTGTTTGTCCTTCTTTCTCTGTTCATAACTGTATAAGGCCGCACAGACTTCGCTCAGAGATATATCACTCCTGCCATGAAGTAGAGTAGTTTCTAGGAACTCAAACTCCTCAGGAAGTGACCCCAACAGCATCAAAGCCAAATCTTCATCTTTGAATGTCTCATCCATATTCAGCAAATCAGTGACTAACTGATTAAATTTGGTGATGTGATCATTCATTGTGGTACTTGGGACGTATGTGAAGCGAAACAGTCTTTTCTTAAAGTGGAGCTTATTTTGACTGTTTTTCTTCAAAAAATTTTCTTCAAGTGCCACCCACAACTTATTTGCAGAAGTCTCCTTTGAAAAAGCATACCTCTGCTCTCGAGAAAGGCATGATCGAATTGTGCCACATGCCAACCGATTGATCGCCTTCCAATCTTTCTCCTGTACATCATCTGGTTTCTCTTCATCAATGGCAATGTCTAGACCCTGCTGAAAAAGGGCATCTAGAACCTCACTTTGCCACATACCAAAATGGCCCGTGCCATCAAAGATCTCCACGGCCAATCTTGCATTTGCAATTGTCGGTCTTGTCCACATGGATGATGTTGAAGCTCCTACACCGACCGTTTTCTCCATAATCTTTCAATATACCTAAGGAAATCTTTTCTGATGTGGAAGATCAGTTTAAACTGCAACCACAGAGCATACTACGATTAACCTTCGGCTCTTGATACCACTTGTTGTTCCAATAGGGTCGGAAGCGTGTAAATTATTGTACTAAAAAATCACACAAAGTTCAATTCCCAGGAAAGAGAGGTGGATCACATGGATCTCTTAAATACCAAGTCTTTCCTTAGACAGAATATCCCTTCTATAGTAATTTAATAGCACAATTAAATACTACTATTATACCCTCAAATATTGAAAGAAAATAGGACAAGAAAGAACACAAGAGTTTTAACGAGGTTCGGTAAATTATACCTACGTCCTCGGGCACTAACACCAGATGATAACTTTACTATCTCCAAAGTATTACAAACAAATAGAATTCCTTAAGAATTCTCAAATGGGAGAAGAGAGAAAACTAAGAGAGAAAGATTGGTTGGGATGAATTGAAATGAGAAATGAGAAGGCCTATTTATAGTTGAGGTTTAAGGACCAAACAATAAATAGCCCATTATCTCAAGGACCAAAAAAAATTATCCCATGCCACTTTTTCAAAGTCAACTTTAGGGTGCTAAACTTGCACCACTTTGTATTGTTTGCCATTAATGTTGTCTCCCATTAATGTTAACATTACATGCAGCTACAAATCACTTTTTTGATGAAAATAAGCTGGGACAGGGTGGATTTGGTCCTGTATACAAAGTAATTATATAACTTGAAACTTTTATGTGAGTTGGCTTTAGAACTGATGTATGCGAATTAAGTATGTGAATACTCCTGCATTTGAATTTTGATATGCTATGTAAATGAATGAATTCTTCCAGGGAACATTAGCAGATGGTAAAGAAATTGCAGTTAAAAGGCTGTCAGAAACTTCCAGTCAAGGGCTTGTTGAATTCAAGAATGAAATCATGTTAATTGCTAAACTACAACATAGAAATCTTGTGAGGCTCTTAGGATGTTGCTTAGAGAAAAATGAGAAGTTGCTTGTATATGAATTCATGCCCAACAAAAGCCTGGACGTTTTCCTATTCGGTTTGATGCTTGAACCTTTAACTAATAAGAAAAAAAACATGAAACAATTAATGAAAATGTACTCATTTGTTTATTTTTTATTCTTTTTTTCCACATTTATATCAGATTCGAAATTAGCTGCTCAACTAGATTGGCAGAAACGATTCAACATTATTAAAGGAATTGCTCGAGGTATTTTATATCTACATGAAGATTCTCGTCTAAAAATTATACATAGAGACCTTAAAGCAAGTAATGTTCTACTCGATCATGAGATGAATCCAAAAATTTCTGATTTTGGTATGGCAAGAATTTTTGAAGATAAAAACGAAGCAAATACCAATTGAGTCGTTGGAACATAGTAAGTACGCATATTTTCATGACACATTCCTTTACAGTGAGAGGCTTATGGGAATATTTTTATTTAATTATTTTCTTTGTTTATAAAATTTTCTATGATATCATCTAATTTTATTTTAATAAATTGTCTCTTTATTTCTTATGAATTAAAATAGTGGATATATGGCACCAGAATATGCTATGGAAGGACTCTTTTCTATCAAATCTGATGTTTTCAGTTTTGGAGTCCTTTTGTTGGAGATTATTAGTGGACAAAAGAACAATGGTTTTCATCATTTAGAGCATGGTGAAAGCTTGTTGACTTTTGTATGTTCTTTATCCTGCCTTTTGTCCTCAAACTATAGATTAAATGTTTTAACCATTCTACGAATAATTTTAAGCTACAATTGTAGGCATGGAAATTATGGTCCAAGGGCGAAGGAATGGAGCTAATAGATCAGGTCCTTGTTCCTTCATGTGTGGCTTCTGAGGTGCTTAAATGCATTCATATCGGGCTATTATGTGTGCAAGAAGACCCGGCAGATAGACCAACCATGTCATCTGTGATTTTCATGTTGGCAAGTGATAGTACCATAACACTTCTTTGTCCATCTGAACCAGCATTTTCCGTTGGGCGTGCAATTACAAAACCAGCTGAACCTATTTCAGATGATGGAGTCTTTTCGGTTAATGAGGTCACAATTTCAAATTTCTCACCTCGCTAATTTGATTGTTGTACTAACAATACTAGTTTATCAAAAAACTTTCATTTTTATTTCCCAGTCTAAATTAACAACTATGAATACTAAAGCCATGATTTGTAAGAACTTGAACCTGAAACTATATATACATATATTTGAATTTTAAATTGAGTATCAAGTTGGTGATAAATCAATTTAAGAATATTAATTTTTTACTCAAAAATTTAGTTGTCGACTTTGAAAATGAAAATGGGAGTCGCCACCGATCATTTATTGAGGTGTGATCGGCTCACCCTGAAAATGATTTTGGTCTGCAAATTTTGAGAAAACAGGTTCGGGAGTCGGTTACGCACGAGGAATTGTTAGCACCCTCGTAACGCCCAAAATTGGTACCTAATTGATTGTTTAATGTCTTAGTGTCGAAAATTTGAAAAGATTTTAAAATACGATTCTTTTAACTTGAATAAATTGAATAATAAAACACTCTTATTTCAAATAAATAAAATGTCACACCCAGTGAGTTAGGGCGCAGCATTTTTAATCTTTTGACTTTTAAAACTCATGCATGTTGAGAAGGATATTTGGTTGTTTAGGTCAAATAAAAAATCAAAATCCAGTAAGTTAGGGTTCAATTTCCCAAAATTCCTAAATACCGCATATTGCTTTTATTTTTAGAAGAATCCTCATCTCGAGAAAACAACATGTCATATCCAATGCGTTAGAACACAACGTATCGAATTCCCAAGAATGAGCTTTTTTTATTTATGTATTTTGATTAAAGCATATCCTCGATTATTTAGATTCAACGAGGAAAATTGGAACCCAATACATTAGGGCTCAATCTTCTCGAAGATCCCAAATGGCGAGTATTACGTTATCATGAAAGTTTTGAATAAAATGATTTTAATATTTAAATGAAACATAATCTTAAAATACATGCAAATGAACTCGAATAATCTATCAACACAAACGAAATGATATAATGTACACGATATTACATAAAAAAATTAAAAAGAAGTAATAACTAACGTGAAGATTTGAAATATTTAAAAATAAAACTTGAGATGAATACTACATGAAATAATATTTAAATGAATTTTAAAATGAATATTGCATGAAAAGAAAACCAAAATACGTGAAACGATATATACACGTTAATTTAGATAAATGTTACATATGGATTGGAAGATTTCCTACAATGATATATGTATATTAATATGTATAAAAAAATTGATGTAAATCAAGTATATAATAGGATAATGTTTTAAATGAAGCAAATTATGTATGTAATAAGTAGAGGATATGTAAATGTGAAATCGATGATATGTTAATAATCAAAGATAATTTAATACAAATTATAAATTTATATATGTATTAAAATAACATTATATAAAAACATTATTGGTTTTTAAAGCATAAAAATATGCATACATAAAAATTTTAGAGAAGACATATTATAAAAATAAATCATAAAAAATATCTGGATAATATTAGATTAACATAGAAATATATATATATTAGATAAGAAAAGAATTAAAATAACTTTGTATAATAAAATAAAATATTGTACATATGTAGAAATAAATAAACATGTAAACTAACATAATAGTAATACCAATAATAATAACAGTAACTAAGAAACTTAAATAATTTTATAGCAACAATAACAAAACAAAGGACTTAATTGACATTAAAACAGTAATTCAGATAGGAAATCTAAAATAAATAAAAGGTTGGGACCAAATTACAAAGCACGAATAACATGGGGGATCAGAATAAGAAATATCCTGTCTCCCAAAACGCTTCATAGCATAATGGACCCAGATGAAATCAACAACAAATTGTGTTGCTCAAAATTAAAGAAATTCAAAAGACCGAATTGAAATACAACACAAAATGAGAAGGACTTGGTTCCCAATTACCCCTCCCCACACCAAACACGCGGATCTAGCCGCAGTTGGACCGAGTCATCAGGTATAGCTCAATACGACACTGTTTTGGTGCCATCGAAGCAAGGCACAAACGGTGCCGTTTCAATAATATGTATTAAACAAAGAAAACTAAACCTAAGCAACCCTAAAGCCATCCCTTCTGCGCCGCATCAAAAATCGAAAGCCCCCCATCCATTCAACTCCAATCCGAACGGAGGGATTCGGTGACGCACCAACCCCAAGTATGAGTTCTTCCTTTTCTTTTCTATTTTCCGTATCAAAGAAAGAAAGAAGAAAAAAAAAGTGCAGTAGAAAGACGTAAAAAAATGGTAAATCACCTTCTTTGATTTTTTTTATTCAGTATGTCTGTATTCCATCGTAAAAAAGGAGACCCTCAGTACATCAAGAAATCGGGCTTTTATAGCCTAAAAAAATGAAAAAAACTCTATTTTATTTTTTCTTTTTCCCTTTCTTTTTTTCTGTTATCTTTCCCTTTTTCTGTTATTTGCTTTTCTTTGCTGTTGCTTGTGTGCGTTCGTTGCAAGTACAGCTGGCCTGGAGAAGACACGCGTGGAGGAGTCGGAGACTACTGGCACACGCGCGGACGAACCTAGTTTCCTAGTGCGGCTGCTGGAGCTGAAAGCTGTTGAAGGCTAGGGTTTCAATTTGAATCGGGCCATGTAAACTGGGTTAGAGTATTTTGGGCTCGGGTTTGATGTAATTTGGGTTATCAGGCTTAATGTATTTAGGTAATTTAGGTTGGGTTAATTGGGCTATCAGTTTGTAATTTGGGCCTGGTGTTGGTTAATGTAATTAGGTAAGGGGTTAACAATCAGATTTGTGATATTGGGGCTTAGTGGTCTGATGTATTTTGGGTTTGGGTAAATTAATTGGGCCTACTGTTGTAATAAACTGGACATTTATTTGGTTTATTTTATTTCATTTTAATTTGGTGTTTATTTATCTATGATTTTAGACCCAGGCTAAAATTGGGTATTACATATCGAAGCACCTAAGAAAGTTGAAAATTATATGGATTTATACTTTCTAAAGCATATATAATTTAGCTACTCTTTGCGATTTGCATAAGGAAACAAACATATAGCAGGGAAGAGTGTGATTTTTATACTCTTGTAATGATAAAGGAGTTGCAATAATTTATTTCATTAGTTTACACTTAATCTGGAATTCAATTTCAATAAAAGAATCCAGTTAACTTCCAAAGACTAGTCTTGCATCTAGAAATTAAGAGTTTGGATACGTGTTACCTTGTGCAAAGTGTCGCTACTTTGTGCAAGTTTCTCGTATGCTCAGTTCAGATTAATTCAAATTATATGGAAAATTATAACTGTGTTTGACAAAAATACAAATTTGTATGGCTTATGTTACTCCGACAACAATATGATATTTCATTGCTCGAACCCGACGATTTGATGAGGAAATAAAGGGTTACATTTAGTAATATCAGTAACCAAGTCAATGGAATGCTTTCACTGTCCCTGACATGGTCATGTAGCCAACTGCCACCTTGAATATTATTTTTTGTTCACTTCTGCCCCATCCATTCATTGGGAAGCCCTAAACAAAATACAGCAAGAATAGTTCAACATGCGTAAATTAATGTTTTTAGTCATATTGACAAAGAATTGACTAACTTGTGTAGCTTCCTCGAACAGAAGCTGCTTTATCATCTTCATCTTGTGAGAACGGGTCAACAAAATACAGCCACCTTCGACAATTGAAATTTTAATTTGTAAGTGAATTCCTTAAAGAAACATGCAACGGAAATTTCAAGAACAATATTGTTTCACTTCTTTTTTTCAGGTTTAACATTTACATACCTCGTTACTCTCACCATTTCCTTCGACCCTTATTTCCAGCGTTATTGGGGAACATCATCGGCAACTACACCGCCAATAGTGCCTACGAGCGTGACCTGAATAGCATCTTCAAGGAGATCACCTCTATAACAAAATCCAATTATCGGTTTTACAGCAACAAGGTCGGCGAATTCAACGCCATGGCACTTTGCAGAGCAGATGTTAAGGTAGATGTTTGCACTAGTTGTTTATACGAAAATATCTAATTATTATTAAAAAAAAAGTTAACAATTCAAATTTAATTATTTTGAACTTGAATTGACACATAGAATAGATTTAAACTCAAAATGACTCAAACAAATCATTTCAAATTACTAAAGTCTAAAAAGATCAAAACTCGATCCAAATTTATAATGACGAACTTAAAAGGCTAGTACTTCAACCATAAATAATTCAAAATCCTAAATTAATCCTAATTGAAATAATCTAAAAATTTTAAAACTAGATTACTTGCAGGCTTGCTTATTACAGTCCTTGAATACATGTCATTTATTGGTAACCAAGTCAATGGAGTGCTTTCATTGACCCGAACATGGTCATGTAACTAACTGCCACATTGAATAATTATTTATCATTTACTTCCGTTCCATCGATTCATTGCGGATCCAGCTCTCCTTGTAGACCAATTTACACAACAAGACTGCTTTATCATCTTCGTATTGTTAGAACCAGTCAACAAAATACAGCCACCTTCAACAATTAAACGTTTAATTTGTAAGTGAATTCCCTAGAGAAAATGGCAACGGAAATTTCAAGAACAGTACTGTTTCACTTCTTGTTTTCAGGGTTTAACATTTACATTCCTCGTTACTTTTGCCATTTCCTTCGACCCTTATTTCCTGCATTCTTGTGCAAACAACATCGGCAACTACACCGCAAATAGTGCTTACGAGCGTGACCTCAATACCATCTTCAAACAGATCACCTCTATTACGAAATCGAATTACGGATTTTACAGCAAGAAAGTCGGCAAAGTCAGCGCCATGGCACTTTGCAGAGCAGATGTTAAGCTAGATGTTTGCACTGGTTGTTTAAATGAAACTATATCAAGGGTCAAGCTGGATTGTCCTAACAACAAAGAAGCCATCGGATGGTCTGCGGATTGCACGTTACGGTACTCGAACACAAACCTCTCCGAGAAGTTGGAAATTAATCCTCAAACCTGTCTATATAATATAGGATCTACGGCTGATGAGTACTTTCAGCTCAGACTCGGAGAGTTGTTGAGTGACCTGCGTAATAAAGCAGCAGCAGGGGGTGCTCTTCTTAAATACGCAGCAGGTAACTCGTCGCTCAGGGCTTCGGAAAGATTATACGCTCTAGTGCAGTGCACTCCTGATTTGTCTGAGGGAGACTGCAATCATTGTCTTGATAAGGCGGCAACTGACGGGATTCGGCGGTGTTGCCTTAAGCAGAGGGGATGCCGGGTTCTTAGTCCTAGCTGTAACTTGAGGTTCGAAACATATCCCTTTGTTGAAGCCGGAGCGGAGTTTCCACCACCCCCGTCACCCTCGGGCGATCGGCAAAAAGAAGGTACGACCATTTTCCTTCCACTGTCACTTCTTCCTGTTGAAAAGTCAACAAAGGTAGGAAGCAACTTGTTAAAAAGGTTGAGCAAGTTGCACCGAATGTTGAAAAGTTGAATGGGATAATTGCAATTTTGGTCCCTAATTTTTTAGGCCATTTGCAAGTTAGTCCCTGAACTTCAACTATAAATAGGCCTTTTCATTTTTCATTTCAACCATCCCAACCAATCTTTCTCTCTTAGTTTTCTCTCTTCTCCCATTTGAGAATTCTTAAGGAATTCTATTTGTTTGTAATATTTTGGAGATAGTAAAGTTATCATCTGGTGTTAGTGCCCGAGGACGTAGGTATAATTTACCGAACCTCGTTAAATCTCTTGTGTTCTTTCTTGTCCTATTTTTCTTTCAATATTTGAGGGTATAATAGTAGTATTTAATTGTGCTATTAAATTACTATAGAAGGGATATTCTGTCTAAGGAAAGACTTGGTATTTAAGAGATCCATGTGATCCACCTCTCTTCCCTGGGAATTGAACTTTGTGTGATTTTTTAGTACAATAATTTACACGCTTCCGACCCTATTGGAACAACAAGTGGTATCAAGAGCCGAAGGTTAATCGTAGTATGCTCTGTGGTTGCAGTTTAAACTGATCTTCCACATCAGAAAAGATTTCCTTAGGTATATTGAAAGATTATGGAGAAAACGGTCGGTGTAGGAGCTTCAACATCGTCCATGTGGACAAGACCGACAATTGCAAATGCAAGATTGGCCGTGGAGATCTTTGATGGCACGGGCCATTTTGGTATGTGGCAAAGTGAGGTTCTAGATGCCCTTTTTCAGCAGGGTCTAGACATTGCCATTGATGAAGAAAAACCAGATGATGTACAGGAGAAAGATTGGAAGGCGATCAATCGGTTGGCATGTGGCACAATTCGATCATGCCTTTCTCGAGAGCAGAGGTATGCTTTTTCAAAGGAGACTTCTGCAAATAAGTTGTGGGTGGCACTTGAAGAAAAATTTTTGAAGAAAAACAGTCAAAATAAGCTCCACTTGAAGAAAAGACTGTTTCGCTTCACATACGTCTCAAGTACCACAATGAATGATCACATCACCAAATTTAATCAGTTAGTCACTGATTTGCTGAATATGGATGAGACATTCAAAGATGAAGATTTGGCTTTGATGCTGTTGGGGTCACTTCCTGAGGAGTTTGAGTTCCTAGAAACTACTCTACTTCATGGCAGGAGTGATATATCTCTGAGCGAAGTCTGTGCGGCCTTATACAGTTATGAACAGAGAAAGAAGGACAAACAGAAAAACTCAATCAGAGATACAGAAGCTTTAGTAGTCCGAGGTCGTTCATACACTCGGAAGAAAACTCAAAAGGGGAGATCAAAGTCAAAGTCCAGACTCAGGAAAGATGAATGTGCTTTTTGTCATGAGAAAGGCCACTGGAAGAAAAATTGTCCAAAGCTGAAGAATAAGGGAAAAGCTGCTGTAGATGCTTGTGTTGCTAAGCATGATACTAGTGACTCTGAACTATCACTGGTTGCATCATCATCGTCGTTCCATTCAGATGAGTGGATATTGGATTCGGGTTGTACCTATCATATGTCCCCTAACCGGGAGTGGTTCTCTGATTTAGTAGAACTAAATGGAGGAGTTGTTTATATGGGCAATGACAATGCCTGTAAAACTGTTGGGATAGGTTCAATCCAATTAAAGAATCAAGATGGATCAACCAGAGTTCTGACTGATGTTCGGTACATGCCCAGTTTGAAGAAAAATCTCATCTCATTGGGAGCCTTGGAATCCAATGGTTCAGTTGTTACTATGAGAGATGGGATTTTGAAAGTGACATCTGGCGCACTTGTGATATTGAAGGGCATCAGGAAAAATAACTTGTATTACTACCAAGGTAGTACAGTTATTGGAGCAGTCGCTACAGCTTCCGGTAACAAAGAATTGGACTCAATGCAGTTGTGGCATATGAAGTTGGGACATGCCAGCGAAAAATCCTTGCAAATTCTGGCAAAGCAAGGATTGTTGAAAGGTGCAAAGGCTTGCAAATTAAAATTTTGTGAGCACTGTGTTCTGGGAAAGCAAAAGAGAGTGAAATTCGGCACTGCTATCCATAATACAAAAGGTATTTTGGAATATATTCACTCAGATGTGTGGGGGCCTTCCAAAACACCTTCGTTGGGAGGAAAACACTACTTTGTTACTTTTGTTGATGACTTTTCCAGAAGAGTTTGGGTGTATACCATGAAAACTAAAGATGAAGTGCTTGGAGTTTTTCTTAAATGGAAAACTATGATCGAAAACCAGACTGGCAAGAAAATCAAGCGGCTTAGGACGGACAATGGAGGGGAATATAAAAGTGATCCGTTCTTCGATGTGTGCCAAGAGTATGGTATTGTTCGACACTTCACAGTTAGGGATACACCACAACAGAATGGAGTGGCAGAGCGTATGAATCGAACATTGCTGGAGAAAGTTCGATGTATGTTGTCCAATGTTGGGTTGGGCAAGCAATTTTGGGCTGAGGCTGTGACATACGCTGGCCATCTTGTTAATCGTTTGCCATCATCTGCATTAGAAAGAAAAACTCCTATGGAGGTATGGTCTGGAAAACCGGCTACAGATTATGATTCCTTACATGTGTTTGGATCCACTGCATATTACCATGTGAAGGAGTCAAAGTTAGATCCGAGGGCAAAGAAAGCTCTCTTTATGGGAATCACTTCTGGAGTGAAGGGATTTCGTCTTTGGTGCTTAAGCACAAAGAAAATGATCTGTAGCAGAGATGTTACCTTTGATGAATCTGCCACATTGAAAAAGGTAGCAGATAAAGATATTCAGACGAGCAATACTCCACAGCAGGTGGAGTGTACTCCAAAACAGGTGGAGTTTGAGCAGATGGGGATTTGCCCAGTTAATAAGTCTAATTCTCCAGCCACAATGGAGGAATTAGAGGTTGAAGAGGTTCTGACCCAAGAACCACTAAGTACACCAGAACCAGTTGCAGTTGCAAGGCCACGGAGAGAAATTCGTAAACCTGCTCGATTTACTGATATGGTGGCCTACGCCCTTCCCGTTGTTGATGATATTCCTATCACTTATCAAGAAGCAATGCAAAGCTTAGAAAGTGATAAATGGAAAAGCGCCATGGATGAAGAAATGCAGTCTCTCCGGAAGAACAATACTTGGGAGTTGGCGCAATTACCGAAAGGTAAAAGGGCAATCGGATGCAAGTGGGTATTCGCAAAGAAAGATGGATCTCCTAGCAAGAAGGATATTCGCTACAAGGCAAGATTGGTAGCTAAAGGCTACGCTCAGAAGGAGGGAATTGACTACAATGATGTATTTTCCCCTGTTGTGAAGCATTCCTCCATTAGAATTTTGTTGGCCTTGGTAGCACAGTTGAATTTGGAGCTAGCTCAACTTGATGTTAAGACAGCTTTCTTGCATGGTGAGTTAGAAGAGGAGATCTATATGACTCAGCCAGAAGGATACACAGATGCTGGTGGTAGAAATTGGGTTTGTAAGCTTAACAAATCGCTATATGGATTGAAGCAATCCCCGAGGCAGTGGTACAAGCGATTTGATAGCTTTATGAGAAGGCAGAAGTACACAAGAAGCAAATATGACAATTGTGTGTATTTGCAGAAGCTGCATGACGGATCTTTCATTTATCTACTCTTGTATGTTGATGATATGTTAATCGCTTCGAAGAGCCAAAATGAGATAGATAAGCTGAAGGCTCAGTTGAATCAAGAGTTCGAGATGAAAGATCTAGGTGAGGCCAAGAAGATTCTCGGCATGGAGATAAGTAGAGATAGACAGAGAGGCAAACTTTGTTTGAATCAGAAGCAATATCTGAAAAAGGTATTACAATGTTTTGGTGTAAATGAAAACACAAAACATGTAAGTACCCCACTTGCTTCTCATTTGAAACTTAGTGCTCAATTATCTCCGAAAACTGAAGAAGAAAGAGAATATATGGCAAAAGTCCCATATGCTAATGCAGTTGGGAGTTTGATGTATGCGATGGTGTGTACGAGGCCTGACATTTCACAAGCTGTTGGAGTTGTGAGCAGGTATATGCATGATCCTGGAAAAGGACATTGGCAAGCTGTGAAATGGATTCTACGGTATCTTCGAAAAACCGTAGATGTTGGTTTAATTTTTGAACAGGATGAAGCACTTGGTCAGTTTGTAGTTGGATATGTTGATTCCGACTTTGCTGGTGATTTAGGTAAACGTCGTTCAACTACGGGGTATCTGTTTACTCTTGCGAAAGCCCCAGTGAGTTGGAAGTCTACCTTACAGTCTACAGTAGTTGTGTCTACTACAGAGGCAGAATATATGGCAGTTACAGAAGCTGTTAAGGAGGCTATTTGGCTTAATGGATTATTGAAAGACTTGGGAGTTGTTCAAAGTCACATTAGTCTATATTGTGACAGTCAGAGCGCTATTCATTTAGCGAAAAATCAAGTCTATCATTCAAGAACCAAGCATATCGACGTAAGATATCACTTTGTGCGGGAAGTCTTTGAAAAAGGAAAAATTCTACTTCAGAAGATTCCGACAGCAGATAATCCCGCAGATATGATGACCAAGGTGGTAACAACAATCAAGTTTAATCATTGTTTGAACTTGATTAACATCCTGAGAATTTGAGCACCTTTAGGTGTATGGCGCTCGAGAGCGCATTTGGAGGCACTACAAAAGATAGCTTTATCGAATTTGGGGAGTTGAAGGAAGTATGTGAAGATGTGATTATCCTAATCAAATCTTCAAGGTGGAGATTGTTGAAAAGTCAACAAAGGTAGGAAGCAACTTGTTAAAAAGGTTGAGCAAGTTGCACCGAATGTTGAAAAGTTGAATGGGATAATTGCAATTTTGGTCCCTAATTTTTTAGGCCATTTGCAAGTTAGTCCCTGAACTTCAACTATAAATAGGCCTTTTCATTTTTCATTTCAACCATCCCAACCAATCTTTCTCTCTTAGTTTTCTCTCTTCTCCCATTTGAGAATTCTTAAGGAATTCTATTTGTTTGTAATATTTTGGAGATAGTAAAGTTATCATCTGGTGTTAGTGCCCGAGGACGTAGGTATAATTTACCGAACCTCGTTAAATCTCTTGTGTTCTTTCTTGTCCTATTTTTCTTTCAATATTTGAGGGTATAATAGTAGTATTTAATTGTGCTATTAAATTACTATAGAAGGGATATTCTGTCTAAGGAAAGACTTGGTATTTAAGAGATCCATGTGATCCACCTCTCTTCCCTGGGAATTGAACTTTGTGTGATTTTTTAGTACAATAATTTACACGCTTCCGACCCTATTGGAACAACACTTCCAACCACCTGTTAGCACAGCTTCACTTTGGAGGCACTATATTAGTCTATCACTCTTGTTGAATCGAGAAAATCTGATTCTGCCCTTATTTAATTAGAAGAGGAACCAAACAAATCAAAAAGGACTCCAGTACTTGTTGCAAGTTTATCAGTGATATTTGGGGTAGCTGTGGTTTCTATCTCAGGTTTCTTAATCTGGAAGAGGAGAAACAATCAAGGTATGCAATGGCAAACATTACAATTTTTTTTTTGTATTGTTATATTGATCACTTTCTTACTTTCTTCTTTTATTAATTTCAGATACAGAGTACAGAGAAATTCAATTACTTGACTTGGTAGAGGGAAGAATTGATATGTGAAAATCAAGTTTGTAACGTTAGGTATAAATAAATGAATTCTTTCGGGGAACACTAGCTGATGGTAAACAACTGCAGTTAAAAGGCTATCAAGAACTTCCGATCAAAAGCTTGTTGAGTTCAAAAATGAAATCATGTTCTTTTTTCCTTTTTTTTTTCCCTACTAAGCTACAATTTTAGGTATGGAAACTCTTATCTGAATAGAGGTAGTAGATAAGTTCCTTATCCCGTCGAGTGTAATTTTTGAGGTGCTTAAATGCATTTTGGTTTATTGTACATGCAGGAAAATCTGCTACTCAGTCTAATCAAATCATCTCTTATTGTCATGTTGGCAACCGATATCGTAAAGCTTGCTCGTGCAATTAAACCAACATCTTTTGTGGGCATATCATTGCAGAATCAATCAAACACATTTCAAATGATGAAATTTTTTTAATTATTATTAAAATTTTTCACCTCGCTGATTTGATCACTATTTTAATTTTAAGATTATATATTTGAATGTAAAAATTAGTATAAAGCCGATAACTAATCAATTTATGAATATTATTTTTAATGTGTGGAAGCACCTTAATTAGTAAACAAAGTTCAAACTTGCATCAAATTATACTCCCAAAAATATACAAATTTTAGCTAACCTTTCTTCTTTCAATCCGCTCTGCAAGACTTATATTAGGAATTAGCAAAATTTGGTTGGATTTAAAAAAATTAAAAATTTTCAAATTTAAAATTAATCAAATTGATTTATTCGAGTTATTCAATTTTCTCGAGTCAACTCAGACAAGTAATTCTATTTTCGAGTTCGAATCAAGTTGAATTTTATAATTTGAATAACTCGAATAATTTAATAATATTTTGGTATAACTACTCCTTTAGTCCCCGTCAAGTTTAAAAATGAGCAAATCGGTCTCTCTCTTATCAAAAATTACAAAAACTTCAAAATAATTTTTAAAATTCAAAACATTTATAAAAATTTCAAACTTTATATTTTTTTAAAGAATTGTAAAAAAAAATTGTAAAAAAAATTCTAAATAATATATAAAGAAAGTTACAATTTTAAAATTTTCTAAAATAATAATTTTAGGGAATTAAATAATTTAATTAATTATTCAATTTAATTAATTATTCAAGTTTATCATAGTAAAATATCTTTTCTTTTTTCTTATTTTACTTTGAATTTTTTTAAATATATACAGTTTCAAATTTATATGCTCAAATATGAAATTAGTTATATTGTAATAATATTTTAATTTGTCGTGATTATTTTTTTAATTTAGCTCAAACAATTTCACTCGATTTGACTCGACTTAAATTTCATTTTACGCAACTCGATTCAAAAAAAACTCAAATCAAATTAAGATGATAAAATAAGACTTATCAACTTGATTAACTCGAAATTTTTTCACTTCATTCGATTGAACCTTCCTCCTTATTTACGTCGCAATTAGAAAACATATAGTAGTAAGGAAGAGTTCAATTTTTATACTAAAAATAAAAATTCAAAAAGTTACATGTGCTTTTTTTATAAATATACTCTAAAATGGGTTAATCTAAATTATAAAATCTAGGATCCAAAAATGAATAATTTCTCTACCACCGAATTGAACATTGCATTTCAGTTTTAAAATCTATTCTAATCAAAGAAGCCAAATTAACTTGACTTTGAAGAATGGTAAACACCTAGAAATCAAGTAGGGTCCTAAACCATAAATCAAGGCAGTCTGATAATTGGGTATATATGCACTAAAGATAACCAAGAAAAATGAGACACGTTCCTATCATGTCCTTTCAAAATGTCTTTAAATTCTACCCATATATTTTTCCACAACTTGGTTGCCATTTTATGAGAAAAATCCATCAATTACGGACAAAAACATAATGGAACCCAAAGACCAAGTCTTATAAACTTGTCGTTATTGGCTGCACCAGAAAAAACATCATGCTTTGTATCCTCATATTCTCATTTCTGTAGAGGATTTTTTTATGGCAAAAAGGAATTTCCTAAGTGAAACGGAATGTAACAAAAGACGATGAAAAGGACGATTAGAATAGATATTTTATAACATTAAGTGTAAAGATAGATGATAGTTTATAAGGTGGAAATGGAAAATTACTAAGTGTGGCTGTAGGTACGAGAGCACATCAAATAGGAGTAATAAGAGGCATTTTTACTGATAAAGAATTCAAGTCTTGTATAATAGTCCATTTAAAAAAACATGGAAGATGTATTTAATGTTACAAGAAAAGGTTAACATGTAACATTTAACTATCGATAGAAGTTCTTGTGCTTTTAGTTTCTTTGTTGAAGATAGATGGATTGACTTATTACACCAAACTAAGCTCTCCAAAATATTAAAAGAGTAAAGATAATCGAAGAATCTTATCATATTCTTGTCGAGTAATATTTTCTCATGTCTTATTGATAAGAGTGTTCGAGTATTATTGACAGGTTGTTCCTAACAATAGGTGTTTCGAATATAATTATTCTTAAATTTCAATTATTCTAAATAAGATTTGTTTTAAATATTAATTGTTCTTAACAAGAGCTATTCTCAAACAATTACTACTATAGGCATCAACAGTTGTGAACATAATAGCTATTCTAGAACAACGGTTGATTTGAGTAGTGATTATTCTAAACAAAAGTTATTCTTCAGATAAAAAATATTTAAAAAGAAAATAATAGAAGTGATTAGAATATGTTTATCTCGAAGTTGAATTTATGTGAATCAAACCTACTCAAACCTTAAACAACTTAAACTCAATACGACTTCAATGAGTAACTTAAAAATACTAAAATCTCAAGAAATAAACCTAAAATGATCCAAACCCATATTAATTAAATCCAAAATTAATCCTAAACAAATAATTTAAATTTTTTAACTGGAAGCAACAGAACCTGACAGATCTACCTCAAAGTAAAACTCATTTCAAAGTGAGACAAATTAGATTATTACCTGCAGTCTTGCATACTACAGTCCTTATATATATGTCAGATGTTTTAGGTAATCTGTGTCAATGGAGTTCTTTCACTGTCTTGGACGTAGATGTAGCCAACTGCCACATTGAATCGTATTTCACTTCCATCCTCATCTGGACCCAAACTCGTCATCTTTGTAGACTAAATCATATACACAAACAATCCAAAAATCTATTGACTTGACTCATATTTTTTATTAAGGATCAGATAATCTTCTACGATGGACCAAAACTTTAGCCCTTACTAAAAGCACCCATATCATAAATTTCAGAATATAGCTGAGCTCTCCCGTCTTATGATCCAAACAAGTAGGTAAAGCCAAAAAAAAGAAAAAGAAATGCAGAGCTCCACAGTTTTCATAACCCTGTGGCTGTTATTAATAGTCTTTTCCGTGCTTAGCCCTGTAACTGAAGCTCAGCCGGCCACTTATCGCTACCACGTTTGTCCTAACACCACCACTTTCCCCATAAACAGCACTTACCAAGCCAACCGTGATACCCTCTTAACTTCTCTATCGTCTAATGGCAGCCGTGGTAATGGTTTCTACAACACAACTTCAGGCAGAAACCCCGACACGGTTTACGGTCTTTTCCTCTGCCGTGGGGATCTTTCTACCAGCGTTTGTCAAGCGTGTGTCACCTTTGCCTCTACTGACATTTCCCAACGTTGTCCTGTTGAAAGAGCAGCGGTGGTTTGGTACGACGAGTGCCTCCTACGATACTCGGACGAAAATATATTTTCCGCCGTGGCTGAAGAACCTGCAACTATCTTGTTCAACACTCAGAACATCAGTGACCAAGTCCGTTTCGACAGCCAAGTTCAAGAAGTGATGAGTGATACAGCAGCCCAAGCCGCAAACGCAGCACCAGGTGCTAAAAAATTCGCGACTAGAGAGGCAGATGCCAATTTTACATCGAGTTTCCGAACACTATATACCCTTGCTCAGTGTACACCGGATTTGCCAACCTCTGATTGCGAGAGATGCCTGCGATACGTAACTGGAAACCTTCAAAGAGGAAGTCAAGGAGGAAGAGTGTTGAGTCCTAGCTGCAACGTTAGATATGAAACTTACCTGTTCTATAATCTAAATCAAACAGCAGTTGCATCTCCTCCACCTCCTCTAGTTCCAGGTTTATCCTTACTGTTTCATTCATAATTTTGGGTCCTTGCTCTTTTGTCTTGATCTTTTTGTTAGATCATGATACTCACTTTGACCTTACCGGTATATAATATTATAGTTTCAAGAGGGAATGGACGAAGAACATGGCCAATAATTGTTGCCATTGTTGTTCCAATTGCTGCTTCCATTTTGGTTTTATTACTGGCGTGTTGGGTGTCAAAGAGGAGAGCAAAGAAATACGATGCTGTCCAGGGGGGAAATGGTAAAGGGCGTGTGATTTTATGAGCCATAACAATCTTATTTTCCTTGTCTTTCACAAAAAAGTTGAGGGTTTTTGCTATTTGGTTGTGCTGTGCAGCAGGGTATGACATAACCACTGTAGAGGCCTTGCAGTATGATTTTGCCACAATTGAAGCTGCAACAAACAAGTTTTCAGATTCTAACAAGCTAGGCGAAGGAGGTTTTGGTGAGGTTTACAAGGTATTGTTACTCCCTTTTTATTCTGACCCCAACCCCAAAAAAATCTAATCAAATCCGACTTAATCTAATCTGACTATAAAACATGGTTGTTGGTAGTTTAAGTTTTGTTTTCGTCAAATTTTGGTACGTTTAGCCTGTGGTCTATACTGGATTGTATCTATCTATATTGTTTAATACCGATTGGTAAAAAAAATTATATTTAAAATCAAATTTTTTTATCTTTAAACGTTTTAATCTTTCTATAATTACATTTAAAATTAGAAGATATTTATTAATTTAAATTATTAAATTTAATTAATAATTTTAAAATTTATATGGACATTTGAGATATATTTATATATATATAGTATATACTTTAGAAAGAAACTAAAAATTAAGCTACGAATATATATGAAAAATATTTTAAAAAATATTAGTATATCTAAAATAGTACAACAAAATAAATGGATACTTGTATGTAGCATTATTGGGACGAAAAAGGATACATCGGTCAATACATTATTGGCTACCTTATTATATAAACTTAACAATCACCTGAACGGATTTGAACCCTTGAACTAGTCTAAACCCAAAACAATTCAAACAAATAATAAGAAATTATTCGAACCCATAGTGTCCTAACTTAAAAAGCCCTTAGATCCGAACAACCCAAAATAACTTAAACCCAAAACTATCCCAAACTTACACGACCTGAAAATTTTAAAACCTAAATTAACTCAATCTAAATTTAACTCTTCCGAAATTAACATGATCAATCTAATTGGCATGTCTATGAGTTAGGGCTGTGATCAAGTTGAATCGAGCCTAAATAGTAGCAAGCTCAAGCTCGAGCTTGACTCGATATTTAGGGCTCAATACTCAGCTTGAGCTTGCTTAAACATCAATTTCTAAGGTCGAGACATACTTGAGCTACTCATGCTCAAGTTCAATTAAGCTCATTTATCAATTTTCATACTCAAGCTCAATTAATTCCGTTCGTACTTAAGCTCTTTCTATATAATAAGAGCAAAATTGTAATTTCATAATATACAAAATAAAGTCAAATGATCGCGAGCCATTTGAATCAAGTATCACAATGCTCAAATTTGGCTCCATCGATAGCTCAAGCTACTTGAATTCAAACTTGACTTGATAATTACTGAATTGAATTTAAATTTTTTTAATTAAACTCAAATAGCTTACAAGCACCAATTTATACCACTAGTTTGAGTACTTGGTCTTTTTTTTCATGCGGAGTCCAAAGAATTCATTTAATAATTGGTTAATGATTTGTAAATGCTCAGGGTATCCTTCCAAACCAACAAGTAATAGCTGTTAAGAGGTTATCAAGAGGTTCAGGACAAGGTGATGAGGAATTTAAAAACGAGGCTGTATTGGTAGCTAAGCTTCAACACAGAAATCTAGTCAGACTATTGGGTTTTTGCTTGGAAAGAGAAGAAAAGATACTAGTTTATGAATATGTTCCCAACAAGAGCCTGGACTATTTTGTTTTCGGTATTTTTCACTTACTTTTCAAATACCCTTTTTAGAATTTGAATTTATTTTTGAGGTGGTTTTTACACACAATTGCTTGTTTGTGTCTAGATCCTACAAAACAAGGACAATTGGACTGGTCGAGACGATACAAGATTATTGGAGGGATTGCTCGTGGAATTCTTTACTTGCACGAGGATTCCCGGCTTAGAATCATCCACCGCGACCTCAAGGCCAGCAACATATTGTTAGACGAAGACATGAACCCCAAGATTTCGGATTTCGGCATGGCAAGAATTTTTGGGGTTGATCAAACTCAAGGAACAACCAGAAGAGTTGTTGGAACCTAGTAAGTTCTTACTTTGTTCATAAGCAATTTTACCGGAATGGCCTAACACCTCCATTACACTGACATTGTTACTGGCTCAACAGCGGCTACATGTCTCCAGAATATGCAATGCAGGGACAATTTTCGGTTAAATCCGATGTATACAGTTTCGGGGTTTTAGTCCTTGAAATCATAAGTGACCAAAGGAACAGTAATTTCTACGAAACAGAAGGCGCTCAGGACCTCATTAGCTATGTGAGTAAAATGCTTTTGGCCTAGTTTGTTCAAATATCCTTTATTAAGAACTTATAGAAACTTTGATGAACCAATGCAGGCATGGAAGCTATGGAAGGATGGGAGATCCCAGGAATTGTTGAATCCTGTTTTGAGGGATAATTACTCAAGAAACGAAGTCATTAGGTGCATCCAGCTGGGATTATTATGTGTTCAAGAAGATCCAGCTGACCGACCAACGATGGCCACCATTGTTCTCTTGCTCAACAGTTACTCTGTCACACTACCGGTGCCTAAACAGCCAGCATTTGTGCTTCAGAGTAGAACAGATGGGAGGATGCCAGACAAGGGGCTTGAATCTGATCAATCTACAAGTCAATCAATGCCATGGTCTATCAATGAGGTATCTATTACTGAATTACACCCCCGATAATGTAAGTTAATGGATGCAACCCCACCACGTGCATATGCTATGTTCAGGCTTTGTTCAGTTATTTCCAAATTGTTCCTGTTCTTTCTAGTTCTTCGCCTGTTATGTTTTGTGATAGTCTGATTTTGAACACACATTTGTACTTTTATTATAATTGTACTATATTTGTAATAATGCAACTTTAAAAAAATGGATGCATCATCATCAACATCAAGGTGGATAGCTATCTGCCAATCTCGAATAAGCCTTTTGTTCTACCAATTCATGGATTCTTTGTTATATACCAGAATTTGTGCCCTTGATCTCCTGGGCGTCCTCGTACTTCTAAATATTCTTTTTCATTCAAGGAATCAAAGGTTGAGATGATTGTAAGGCTTAATGCTTTTTTATACAGTGGAGTTTAGCCGGTAAAAATCATCTTCTTTTTTTTCCACAAACTTGATTGGCAATTTATGAGAAATGCATTAATTGGTAACAAATAAAATGGTAAACTACTCAGTTAGTCACTAAATTTTTCGAATGCTTCATTTTGGCCACTAAATTTTTTTTTTGTAATTTTGACATTCAATATTTAAAGCACTTTCATTTTAGTCACCCAACCATTGAATCATTAACAATGATTAACTGTACATGTCAACATCTTGTTGACATTTCATTTTGAGCACCCAACTTTTAAAAAAATCTCTTTTTTTGAGTATTTGTCCGGATAGAAAAATTAATAAATAAACTGAAAAAAGCATTAGAAACTAAAACAATGCATTAAAAATAGTCATATTATACGTGTTTATCTCAGTTTTGAAAATTCTTATTGAATTTTTTTAAAACATCAAAATCAAATAAAAGAATTGTTAAAATAAATTTATTCATTGATAATGTCAACCTATTTATTACTATAATATTGAAATTAATTAATTTAATCTCCTCCTAAATTTTAAATTTCCATTTTATGTTTTTAACTTAACCTTTATTAAATGAACTCAAATAAGTTATATTTAATAATTATTTATGAAACTTAACTTTCTTCTGACTATATAATCTTGAATCTTCCGAGATAAATTAAAAGCAAAAAAGAATCCTTAACTCATATTTAATAAACTAATTAATTGTAAAGATTTTTCATTGCTTTTAGCTTAGCATGAGAGATTCAAGATCATATAATTAAAAGAAATTTAAGTTTCATAAACAATTATTAAAAAATAAGTTATTTGATTAGATTTTAGTTTGGAAACATAAAATAAATTTCTAAATTTTAGAAGGTTTTAATTAATTTAACTAATTTCATATTATAGTGACAATTAACAAATTGACTAACACTATCAAAGGATAAGAATTTTCAACAAATTGATTTCGTAGTACCAGTGCCATTAAACCATTATTGTGGAACACATGGGGTGGATGTCTTCGTTGGGACGAAGATGCTATGGTGGGGCAGATCCTGCCATTTATTCTGACTTGATAATATAGAGCAATTGAACCCACATGGTATTTGGTGACCAACAATATCACATTCCCAATGAAAGCTTGGGGCACGGATGGTGGATGACTCATATTTGTCCGAATGGTCATTCCAAAATAGAGGGTGTTGTGGGTGACTTCACTATTTATTGGTAGCTTATTGTTTAGGTTTTTCTTTTTGGGTGAGATATGACACACCTAATCAAACTTGATTATTAAAATAAATAATTTAAACTTAAAAAAATATAAATCTAATCTAATTCAACTCAAAACCATTTAAACCCAAATTCATTCCAACAACTAACTTAAAATTATTTAATTTGAATCTATAAGTACTTATCTAGAAAAATCTAAATGATTTTAATATTGTATCAAACAGATGATATTCAAATTTATCTAACCAGATTAGATTTCAGGTAGTCTTTATATACATTTCATGTTGTTCGAATATCAAAGTCAAAATGCAAAATGCAGTGCCTTCACCATCCCGGAGCAGCCATGTAGCCAACTGTCACATTGAATATTATTTTATCTCACTTTCCATCCCATTCATTCATTGTGTACCAACTCTTCTTTCTTGTAGACTAATATAAAAGAAATATTATATTTACTATGAGTCCCTTTGCTTTGCAAAAATTTTGGATTTAGTCCCTATAATTTGATCATTTTAATATTTATACTTTTCAAATTGGTTAATTTTAGTCCCTATACTTTTTGAATTTTGAAATTTTATTCCTAACCCTAAACAATAATAGTTAAATCCGATTGGTTAAATTCAATTATTAATTTTGTATTATGTGTTCAATTGTAAATTGATTCATATTCTCCAATTAGATCATTCTAAGTCTTATATTTTTTGAATTTTCAAAGTTCAATCTTGAACAAAGTAATAGTCAATAATATATTATAAATGAACTTTTAGTGAGTAATACATGAAAATAATAAGCTGACGTAATATTACAATATAATAATATGTTTGACGCATCAAATTTTGAAAGTAGCATATAACTTAATTAATTTAATGGCTATCATTTGATGAGGATTAAAATTTTAAATTTTAAAAAGTTTAAAGACTAAAAATGACCAAATTAAAGTATAGGGATTAACTCTATAACTTTCAAAAAATACAAAGACTAATAGCCGAATTTAACAAAAAAAATTCAATACTCTTAGCAAGGATCAAAGAAGCTTCTGCAATTGCAAAAATCAACCATATCATAATTTCATAACAAGAACGCAGATTTATATGTCTGATCGATCTTTGTCTTTTGATCCAAGATAAAGAAAGGACATAACTTTAATTAAAACAAAAATTATGCATCTCTCCACGGTTTCCATTAACCTGTTGCTGTTAGTAATGGTACTTTCCGTGCTTAGCTCTACCAGCGAATCTCAGCACCCTACTTTTCTCTATCACGACTGTCCTAACACCGAGGCTTTTTTATAAAATTAACTTAAAAAATTTAATTAATTATATAAATAACCTATTTTTTTAATTAAACACGTAAATGACTTAAAATCTACAGTAAAAGTTGATGGAGTCAAAGAGTTTGGTGCTACCAACATGCCACGTCAGCAACTAGGATAAAAAAAATCAATTTTTTAGTAGAGCCATATAAAATGGCGTTATCTGTATAAATATCAGGAAAATAAAATAATTTCTAAAAATATAGGGACTTTAAAAATTTTCCCTTTCTTAGTGTAGCCAAATAAATTCGCGCCACCCAATTCCTAAGTGTTGCCCTCCCCTTTTTCCTTTTAAAATTTTAAATATATTAAGAAATTTTTCTCTTTTTTTTACCTATTAAAAATATATTAAAATTTTCAAATTGGTTATACATAAAATATTTTTAATACGTTTAAAATATTAATATATTTTAATGTATTAAGTATATTAAAAAATTAAAATTGGTTATACTCAACATTTTCTTTAACATATTTAAAATTTTAATATATTTAAAAAATTTTAAGTTTTTTGAAATTTTAAATATATTAAACTATCTTTTATTCTTAACCCAAATAATAGTAGTTAAATATGTTTTGTTAAATGCAATTATTAATCTTATCTTATGTGTACAATTGTAGATTTGGTGTATATTCTTCAATTGTATCATTCTAAGTTTTATACTTTTTAAACTTTGAAATTTCAATCTTAACTCAAATATAACTTTATTTTTTAGTGAGTAATATATGGAAATAATAAAATGTTATGGTGTTACACAATATGTTTGACTCCTCAAATTTTGGAAATAGTTAACAGTTCGAAGACTAAAAATGATCAAATTATAGTATAAAAATTAAATTCATAATTTTCACAAAGTACAAGGACTAATAGCAGAATTTACCAAAAAATTAATGAACTTGACTCAAAATTTTCATAGTAAGGATCAAAGAAGCTTCTGCAATGGAAGAAAAATCACCCATATCATAATTTCAAGACAAGAACCCAGATTTATATGCTTGATCTCTCTTGTCTTATGATCCAAGATAAAGAAAGCAGATTACTTTAATTAGAATAAAAATTATGCAAATCTCCACAGTTTCCACAAACCTGTTGCTGTTAGTAATAGTACTTTCCTTGCTTAGCCCTGCAATTGAAGCTCAGCAGCCTACTTATCTGTACCACGATTGTCCAAACACCACCACTTTCACCGTAAACAGCACTTACCAAGCCAACCGCAATACCGTCTTATCATCGCTGTCGTCTAATAGCACCCGTGGTGATGGTTTCTACAACACAACCGCAGGTAGGAGCCCTGACATGGTATACGGTCTTTTCCTTTGCCGTGGGGATCTTTCTACCAGCGTCTGCCAAGCGTGTGTCACCTTTGCCACCACCGATATTTCCCAACGTTGTCCCAACCAAACAACGGCGGTGGTTTGGTACGACGAGTGCCTCCTACGGTACTCGAATGGAAATATCTTTTCCGTTGTGGCAGGAGGACCTACATTTATATTGCGTAGCAGTCAGAATGTGACCGATAACCAAGACCTTTTCAACCAGCAAGTCTTAGCTATGATGAACGATACAGCAAACCAAGCAGCAAACACACCAGAAGGTGCTAAAAAATTTGCGACTAGAGAGGAAGATGTTAATTTTTCATCAACTTTTGAAGCACTGTATACCCTTGGTCAGTGTACTCCGGACTTGATAAGCATGGATTGCAATAGATGTCTGCGAATGGTAATATCAAGTCTTCCAACTGAATGGCGAGGCGCAAGAGTGTTGAATCCTAGCTGTAACGTTAGATATGAAACTTACCTGTTCTATAATCAAACAGGCGTTGCATCTCCACCTTCTCCTCCAGCTCCAGGAGGGAATGGCCGAAGATCATGGCCAATAATTGTTGCCATTGTTGTTCCAATTACTGCTTCCATTTTGCTTTTATTACTGATGTGTTGGCTGTTAAAGAGAAGAGCAAAGAAGAAGTACGACACTAATGGTAATGGACATGGTTAAATTTGTGTTCCTTTGAGCGATACCATATTTATTTCCTTGTCTTTCACAAAAAGAAATTGACAGTCTTTGCTATTTGGTTGGGCTGTGCAGTAGGGTATGACATAACCACCATAGACTCCTTGCAGTATGATTATGCCACATTTGAAGCTGCAACAGACAAGTTTTCAGATGCTAACAAGCTAGGCGAAGGCGGTTTTGGTGAGGTTTATAAGGTATTGTTACTTCCTCTTGATTCTGACCCGAACCAGAAAACTAGATTTCATAAACCAGATTCTAAACGCGACCCAACACAATTTGATCATAAAAAGTAAAGGGAAGGATGCAAATCCATAGTAACCTGATCCGAAAAACCAAGTAATTGATCTAAATATGCATTTAATTATCGGTTATTAATTTGTATATGCTCAGGGTATCCTTTCTAACCAACAAGAAATAGCTGTTAAGAAATTATCAAGAGGTTCAGGACAAGGTGATGAGGAATTTAAAAACGAGGTCGTATTGGTAGCCAAGCTTCAACACAGATCTCTAGTCAGACTATTGGGCTTTTGCTTGGAAAGAGAAGAAAGGATACTAGTGTTGTTCCAATAGGGTCGGAAGCGTGTAAATTATTGTACTAAAAAATCACACAAAGTTCAATTCCCAGGGAAGAGAGGTGGATCACATGGATATCTTAAATACCAAGTCTTTCCTTATACAGAATATCCCTTCTATAGTAATTTAATAGCACAATTAAATACTACTATTATACCCTCAAATATTGAAAGAAAAATAGGACAAGAAAGAACACAAGAGATTTAACGAGGTTCGGTAAATTATACATACGTCCTCGGGCACTAACACCAGATGATAACTTTACTATCTCCAAAGTATTACAAACAAATAGAATTCCTTAAGAATTCTCAAATGGGAGAAGAGAGAAAACTAAGAGAGAAAGATTGGTTGGGATGAATTGAAATGAGAAATGAGAAGGCCTATTTATAGTTGAGGTTCAATGACCAAACAATAAATAGCCCATTATTTCAAGGACCAAAAAAAAATTATCCCTTGCCACTTTTCCAAAGTTGGTGGTTGTCATTATTGATTGTCTCCCATTAATGTTAATGGCAACCATTATTAATTGTCTTCCATTAATGTTAACAATCTCCACCTTGAAGATTTGATTAGGATAATCACATCTTCACACACTTCCTTCAACTCCCCAAATTCGATAAAGCTATCTTTTGTAGTGCCTACAAATGCGCTCTCGAGCGCCATACACCTGAAGGTGCTCAAATTCTCAGGATGTTAATCAAGTTCAAACAATGATTAAACTTGATTGTTGTTACCACCTTGGTCATCATATCTGCGGGATTATCTGCTATCGGAATCTTTTGAAGTAGAATTTTTCCTTTTTCAGAGACTTCCCGCACAAAGTGATATCTTACATCGATATGCTTGGTTCTTGAATGATAGACTTGATTTTTCGCTAAATGAATAGCGCTCTGACTGTCACAATATAAACTTATGTGACTTTGAACAACTCCTAAGTCTTTCAACAATCCATTAAGCCAAATAGCCTCCTTAACAGCTTCTGTAACTGCCATATATTCTGCCTCTGTAGTAGACACAGCTACTGTAGACTGTAAGGTAGACTTCCAACTCACTGGGGCTTTCGCAAGAGTAAACAGATACTCCGTAGTTGAACGACGTTTATCTAAATCACCAGCAAAGTCGGAATCAACATATCCAACTACAAACTGACCAAGTGCTTCATCCTGTTCAAAAATTAAACCAACATCTACGGTTTTTCGAAGATACCGTAGAATCCATTTCACAGCTTGCCAATGTCCTTTTCTAGGATCATGCATATACCTGCTCACAACTCCAACAACTTGTGAAATGTCAGGCCGCGTACACACCATCGCATACATCAAACTCCCAATTGCATTAGCATATGAGACTTTTGCCATATATTCTCTTTCTTCTTCAGTTTTCGGAGATAATTGAGCACTAAGTTTCAAATGAGAAACAAGTGGGGTACTTACATGTTTTGTGTTTTCATTTACACCAAAACATTGTAATACCTTTTTCAGATATTGCTTCTGATTCAAACAAAGCTTGCCTCTCTGTCTATCTCTACTTATCTCCATGCCGAGAATCTTCTTGGCCTCACCTAGATCTTTTATCTCGAACTCTTGATTCAACTGAGCCTTCAGCTTATCTATCTCTTTTTGGCTCTTCGAAGCGATTAACATATCATCAACATACAAGAGTAGATAAATGAAAGATCCGTCATGCAGCTTCTGCAAATACACACAATTGTCATATTTGCTTCTTGTGTACTTCTGCCTTCTCATAAAGCTATCAAATCGCTTGTACCACTGCCTCGGGGATTGCTTCAATCCATATAGCGATTTGTTCAGCTTACAAACCCAATTTCTACCACCAGCATCTGTGTATCCTTCGGGCTGAGTCATATAGATCTCCTCTTCTAACTCACCATGCAAGAAAGCCGTCTTAACATCAAGTTGAGCTAGCTCCAAATTCAACTGTGCTACCAAGGCCAACAAAATTCTAATGGAGGAATGCTTCACAACAAGGGAAAATACATCATTGTAGTCAATTCCCTCCTTCTGAGCGTAGCCTTTAGCTACCAATCTTGCCTTGTAGCGAATATCATTCTTGCTAGGAGATCCATCTTTCTTTGCGAATACCCACTTGCATCCGATTGCCCTTTTACCTTTCGGTAATTGCGCCAACTCCCAAGTATTGTTCTTCCGGAGAGACTGCATTTCTTTATCCATGGCGCTTTTCCATTTATCACTTTCTAAGCTTTGCATTGCTTCTTGATAAGTGATAGGAATATCATCAACAACGGGAAGGGCGTAGGCCACTATATCAGTAAATCGAGCAGGTTTACGAATTTCTCTCCGTGGCCTTGCAACTGCAACTGGTTCTGGTGTACTTAGTGGTTCTTGGGTCAGAACCTCTTCAACCTCTAATTCCTCCATTGTGGCTGGAGAATTAGACTTATTAACTGGGCAAATCTCCATCTGCTCAAACTCCACCTGTTTTGGAGTACACTCCACCTGCTGTGGAGTATTGCTCGTCTGAATATCTTTATCTGCTACCTTTTTCAATGTGGCAGATTCATCAAAGGTAACATCTCTGCTACAGATCATTTTCTTTGTGCTTAAGCACCAAAGACGAAATCCCTTCACTCCAGAAGTGATTCCCATAAAGAGAGCTTTCTTTGCCCTCGGATCTAACTTTGACTCCTTCACATGGTAATATGCAGTGGTTCCAAACACATGTAAGGAATAATAAACTGTAGCCGGTTTTCCAGACCATACCTCCATAGGAGTTTTTCTTTCTAATGCAAATGATGGAAAACGATTAACAAGATGGCCAGCGTTTGTCACAGCCTCAGCCCAAAATTGCTTGCCCAACCCAGCATTGGACAACATACATCGAACTTTCTCCAGCAATGTTCGATTCATACGCTCTGCCAATCCATTCTGCTGTGGTGTATCCCTAACTGTGAAGTGTCGAACAATACCATACTCTTGGCACACATCGAAGAACGGATCACTTTTATATTCCCCTCCATTGTCCGTCCTAAGCCGCTTGATTTTCTTGCCAGTCTGGTTTTCGATCATAGTTTTCCATTTAAGAAAAACTCTAAGCACTTCATCCTTAGTTCTCATGGTATACACCCAAACTCTTCTGGAAAAGTCATCAACAAAAGTAACAAAGTAGTGTTTTCCTCCCAATGAAGGTGTCTTGAAAGGCCCCCACACATCTGAGTGAACATATTCCAAAATACCTTTTGTATTATGGATAGCAGTACCGAATTTCACTCTCTTTTGCTTTCCCAGAACACAATGCTCGCAAAATTTTAATTTGCAAGCCTTTGTACCTTTCAACAATCCTTGCTTTGCCATAATTTGCAAGGATTTTTCGCTGGCATGTCCCAACTTCATATGCCACAACTGTATTGAGTCCAATTCTTTGTTGCCGGAAGCTGCAGCGACTGCTCCAATAACTGTACTACCTTGGTAGTAATACAAGTTATTTTTCCTGATGCCCTTCAATATCACAAGTGCGCCGGATGTCACTTTCAAAACCCCATCTCTTATAGTAACAACTGAACCATTGGATTCCAAGGCTCCCAATGAGATGAGATTTTTCTTCAAACTGGGCACGTACCGAACATCAGTCAGAACTCTGGTTGATCCATCTTTATTCTTTAATTGGATTGAACCTATCCCAACAGTTTTACAGGCATTGTCATTGCCCATATAAACAACTCCTCCATTTAGTTCTACTAAATCAGAGAACCACTCCCGGTTAGGGGATATATGATAGGTACAACCCGAATCCAATATCCACTCATCTGAATGGAACGACGATGATGATGCAACCAGTGATAGTTCAGAGTCACTAGTATCATGCTTAGCAACACAAGCATCTACAGCAGCTTTTCCCTTATTCTTCAGCTTTGGACAATTTTTCTTCCAGTGGCCTTTCTCATGACAAAAAGCACATTCATCTTTCCCGAGTCTGGACTTTGACTTTGATCTCCCCTTTTGAGTTTTCTTCCGAGTGTATGAACGACCTCGGACTACTAACGCTTCTGTATCTCTGATTGAGTTTTTCTGTTTGTCATTCTTTCTCTGTTCATAACTATATAAGGCCGCACAGACTTTGCTCAGAGATATATCACTCCTGCCATGAAGTAGAGTAGTTTCTAGGAACTCAAACTCCTCAGGAAGTGACCCCAATAGCATCAAAGCCAAATCTTCATCTTTGAATGTCTCATCCATATTCAGCAAATCAGTGACTAACTGATTAAATTTGGTGATGTGATCATTCATTGTGGTACTTGGGACGTATGTGAAGCGAAACAGTCTTTTCTTCAAGTGGAGCTTATTTTGACTGTTTTTCTTCAAAAATTTTTCTTCAAGTGTCACCCACAACTTATTTGCAGAAGTCTCCTTTGAAAAAGCATACCTCTGCTCTCGAGAAAGGCATGATCGAATTGTGCCACATGCCAACCGATTGATCGCCTTCCAATCTTTCTCCTGTACATCATCTGGTTTCTCTTCATCAATGGCAATGTCTAGACCCTGCTGAAAAAGGGCATCTAGAACCTCACTTTGCCACATACCAAAATGGCCCGTGCCATCAAAGATCTCCACGGCCAGTCTTGCATTTGCAATTGTCGGTCTTGTCCACATGGACGATGTTGAAGCTCCTACACCGACCGTTTTCTCCATAATCTTTCAATATACCTAAGAAAATCTTTTCTGATGTGGAAGATCAGTTTAAACTGCAACCACAGAGCATACTACGATTAACCTTCGGCTCTTGATACCACTTGTTGTTCCAATAGGGTCGGAAGCGTGTAAATTATTGTACTAAAAAATCACACAAAGTTCAATTCCCAGGGAAAAGAGGTGGATCACATGGATCTCTTAAATACCAAGTCTTTCCTTAGACAGAATATCCCTTCTATAGTAATTTAATAGCAAAATTAAATACTACTATTATACCATCAAATATTGAAAGAAAAATAGGACAAGAAATAACACAAGAGATTTAACGAGGTTCGGTAAATTATACCTACGTCCTCGGGCACTAACACTAGATGATAACTTTACTATCTCCAAAGTATTACAAACAAATAGAATTCCTTAAGAATTCTCAAATGGGAGAAGAGAGAAAACTAAGAGAGAAAGATTGGTTGGGATGAATTGAAATGAGAAATGAGAAGGCCTATTTATAGTTGAGGTTCAAGGACCAAACAATAAATAGCCCATTATCTCAAGGACCAAAAAAAATTATCCCTTGCCACTTTTCCAAAGTTGGTGGTTGTCATTATTGATTGTCTCCCATTAATGTTAATGGCAACCATTATTAATTGTCTTCCATTAATGTTAACAACTAGTTTATGAATATGCTCCCAACAAGAGCCTTGACTATTTTGTTTTTGGTATTTTTCTCATACTTTGCAATGATCCTCTAGAGAAATTGAATTGATTTGTTAACACAATTGCTTGTTTTGTTTAGATCCTGTAAAACAAGGACAATTGGATTGGTTGAGACGATACAAGATAATCGAAGGGATTGCACGTGGAATTCTTTATCTTCACGAGGATTCCCGGCTTAGAATCATCCACCGTGATCTCAAGGCCAGCAATATATTATTAGATGGAGACATGAACCCCAAGATTTCGGATTTCGGCATGGCAAGGATTTTCGGGGTTGATCAAACTCAAGGAACAACAAGAAGAGTTGTTGGCACCTAGTAAGTTTTACCTTTGTTCATAAGCAATTCAACTATTGGATGGCCTAACACCTCCATTACGCTGACATTGTTACCGGTTCAACAGTGGCTATATGTCTCCAGAATATGCAATGCAGGATAATTTTCAGTTAAATCAGATGCATACAGTTTCGGGGTTTTAGTTCTAAGAATCGTAAGTGGCCAAAGGAACAGTGATTTCTACGAAACAGAAGGAGCTCAGGACCTCATTAGCTATGTGAGTAAAATGCTTTTGGCCTAGTTTGTTCAAATATCCTTTATTAAGAACTTATAGAACCTTTGATGAACCAATGCAGGCATGGAAGCTATGGAAGGATGGGAGATCCCTGGAATTGTTGGACCCTGTTCTAAGAGATAATTACTCGAGAAATGAAGTCATTAGATGCATCTAGCTCGGGTTATTATGCGTTCAAGAAGATCCAGCTGACCGGCCAACAATGGCCACGGTTGTTCTCTTGCTCAACAGTTACTCTGCCACACTACAAGTGCCTAAACAACCAGCATTTGTGCTTCAGAGTAGAACAGATGGGAGGATGCCAGACAAGGGTCTTGAATCTGATCAATCTACTAGTCGATCAATGCCATGGTCTAACAATGAGGTATCTACAACGGAATTATACCCTCGGTAATGTGAGTTATTAGATGCATCATCATGATCTTCAACCTCAAGGTAGATAGCTATCTGCCAATGTTGATTAAGCTTTTGTTCCGCCTGTTTATGAATTATTGTTGTAGTTATTTACTTCCAAAAACCTTGATATTCCGTCTTATTCTGGTTTTTTGGATTAATCCATAAGAGGTGCTAAACTATTACTCCGATTTTAAATTGTCATTAACCTTCAAATCATTTTAGTGTTATTATCATTTATTTAATCTAATCATTAACTTGAATATTAAATATCACTTCAGATATAATATAAAATTTATTAAAAATAAATTCATCAAATTTTAACATTGATTAAAATGGGGTTAGACACTTCTATTGGATTCCATGATCATAGCAGCCCGTCTAAAGACGTACTCAATTTACTCCAATGATGATGGGAGGCTCACTTGTATATAATTAGGGCTCTTTTATAAAATTAACTCAAAAAATTTAATTAATTAAATAAATGACCCATATTTTTTTATTAAACATGTAAATGACCTAAAATCTACTGTGAAAGTTGGTGGAGGCAAAGAGTTTGGCGCCACTAACATGCCACATCAGCAATCTGGATAAAAAAAAATTAATTTTTTGGTGGAGTCATATAGATGGCATCACCTGTATAAATATCAGGAAAATATTATAATTTCTAAAAAAATGAGGACTTTAGAAAAAATTTCTATTTTCTGGTGGAGCCATTGGCCTTTTCAATGTGATTTTTTTTTAGTTTTCTAAAATTTTAAATATATTAAAAAAATGTTAAGTATAATTAATTTTAAAATTTTAAAATTTTAATATACACAATATATATTTTTAATAGTTAAAGACAAAAAAGGTTTTCTTAATATATTTAAAATTTTAAAAAACTTAAAAAATTAAATATATTAAAAATTGTTAAATATAACCAATTTTAATATATTTAATATATTTTTAAAAAAATTAAATATATTTAAAAAATGTTAAGTATAACCAATTTTAAAATTTTAATATATTCAATATACTTTTTAAAAATATATGTTAAAATTTTAATATATTTAATATATTTTTTAATAGGTAAAGAGAAAAAAGATTTTTTAATATATTTAAAATTTAAAAAAAAACTTAAAAAATTTAAATATATTAAAATTTTAAACATGTAAAGAAAATGTCGAGTATAACCAATTTTAAATTTTTAATATACTTAATATATTAAAATATATTAAAATTTTAAACATATTAAAAAAATTTAAGTATAATACCAATTTTAAAATTTTAATATATTTTTTAATAGGTAAAGACAAAAAAAAAATTCTTAATATATTTAAAATTTTAAAAGGAAAAAGGGGCGGGCAACACTTAGGAAATGGGTGGCTCCACCAAAAAAGGGAATTTTTTTTAAAGTCCCTCTATTTTTTAGAAATTACAATATTTCTCTAGTAGTTATACAGGTGACGTCATTCTACATGGTTCCACCAAAATTTTAATTTTTTTATCTTAGTTACTGACGTGGCATGTTGGTGTGTCAAACTCTTTGACTCCACCAACTTTCACTGTAAATTTTAGGTCATTTACATGTTTAATTAAAAAATGAATCATTTATATAATTAATTAAAATTTTGAGTTAATTTTATAAAAAAAGCCTATAATTAGACACTTTATTCCTTCATATGTAAAGACAAATCAAAAATAGCATTTAAGCTCAATTTTATGATTAATTTTGACAAGAAAATCTAATCATATGCTACTAATGTTTTAAAATTGGAAGGCAGTTTAAATCTAAACTATAAATTTAACTTCACTTTTTTTCTTTTACTTGTTATACATATCACTAATAAAGATATTCCGTACACTTTACTTAAAATTAAGTCCACGCTAAGCTCAACCACTCTCTAATATGACAATTGTCACTCACTACTAGCATGCCTTACAACCTATCACGTCAAGTCATATAACTAATTTAACAAGACAGTCACTTTGAATGATAAATCCATCAATTAAAGGAGGACATGTGGCGCATAAATGTTCCCCTTCACACTCCTCGGGGTTGGGGGATTCTTTCTTCTACCTCTCTTTTTTAGTCAAATTTCTTTGAAGTTTCTCACAATCTTTCCTCTCTTAACTCAATCACTTCGCCGAATAAACTATCTTTGATCACCTCATCACATTTTTTATCAACAACTATTAAATCATTTTTAGTTTTTAAATCATGAATTTTCAAGGTTTATTAGTAAAATAAAGTTTACATTCCCCCCCCCCCGAAAATTAAAGCTACATGAATCAATTCATCATGAACCTGAAATTGTAACTACCAACAGTATTCCTAGGACATGTTTTATGTTCTAATGTTCTTGCCTTCTGATATAAACTAAGAACAAAAACAGCTGTCCGCCCACTTTTCTGGAAACAGCTTATAAATAATGAAGAGCAATCATCAGATAAGCATTAGCCATCTTATCTGGCCCTATCCTCTAACCCCTACCCAAATATTAATCCATTTAAAAGGCAGCCATAGAAGTCGAGATAAAAATGATTCTATGCCTCGTATTTGTGTTCTTTTTATATAATCTTACTTGTTTTTGCTGTTTGAGAATAATTTTGTCGGAAACATGGATGGTATTCAGATCAATAATTTTAAGATTCAAACTCAATCTCATTTCTTCTACGTAATTATTGTTAAAATTCAGCTTAATTTAAAATGTAGGTTTTAAATTCTATTAGAATCTACTCATATTTGTATTTAAATAAGTTTTTTTAAATTTTTGATAAAAATAATATTTGCTTTGCGTTTAATGTTACTAATTTTAGATCATTTTTTCTTTCATTAGTAAAATGTTAAAAATAAATTTATCTTTTTAATATTTATGCATATTAAATTTTTGGTTTAATATAATATTTGGTACATAAATTTGACATATTTTCTTAATTTGGTATCTAAGCTTTTTTGGGTCTAGTTTGGTAATGAACTTGGCACTTTTTTTCCTATTTGGTACCTAAACTTGTTAAATGATATACAACTATACAATTTACCCCAAAAACCTGTGTTAAAAAATTCATGTTATGCTACAAAAATTTCGTCGGTATTAGAAAAAATTCATGTTAACAAGTTATGCATTGACCTATACTTAACGACTTAATATTTAATAAGAAAACAAGAGTTCTAAAAACCCAAAATAAAATAAATTCATTATTTTAAATTAATAAAATGAAATAAATGAATTGAACTAAAAGTAATTGAACATTTAAAATGCAAAAAAGATATACCATGTCATTTGCCACATATCAATTGTACATTGATTATTTTTGGTACCTCATAAAAATTAATAATGTTAGTATATTGAAGTAATTTGTATAACATTTAATAAGTTCAGGTACCAAATTGGACAAAAAAATTTAGTACCAATTTTAAAAAAAAACTGTCAAGTTCAAGTATCAATTTGAACAAAAAAAAGTCTAAGTACTAAAGAGGATAATGACTGAACTAAAATTTTTAAATTGAAAAATAAGAAGATATCAAAATTTGTCAAAATACTGGACTAACAACACATTTTAACTTATATATATATATGTGCGTGTAAAACATGCCATCCCCAATAAGCTTTTTCTTCAAATTTCGTGCGTTGATTTCTTTTCAAGACCCAAATTCAAACATTTAATGATAATGAATCAATCTAAGACAAAGATATCATATCACTAAGCGTTGTATTTTTCATTTTATTTTCATAAGAAAAAAATCATGTGATGGTTTGATATTGTTATACCTTCAAACTTTAGTGTTCTCTTTTTTCTATTTAGTCATTATTTCAACTTTGTGTATATCCTTTATTAATTGAAACAGCAACAGACCAAAAGCCTGTCTGGTTGTCACTGCATCTGGTTTTTTGTTCTTTTTTTTTAGTTTCATTTTAAAGTATGTTCAAGTTTTCTGCCATTGCAGTGAATTAGACATGTGTTCACACTTATAATCTGTAAGGGAAGCTTCCTGTGGTTTTCCCTTCTTCACAGTGTAACCTGCTTCGAAGTTACCCTTTTCAGGACACAGTACGATAATGTATACAAAATCAGATTAATCCACCACCCCATTTTTGTTTGAATCAATTACATTGTTTTTGGAATAAAGCAATATTTTATTCTTACTTTCTTCCTAATTCTTTTCTATTCATATTAGTTTTAAAATTCGTTAGCTTTTTTAAATTTGGTTTTTATTAAGGTATAATTACATGATACTTTACTATTATGCGATCTATCACCTAAAATTTTTAAATGATATTTTATAATTTTTAATATTTTTTATATGTTTAGATTTTATTAATATTTTAATTTTTTAAGAGACGAAGTGGCACATTATCAAACCTTAACAAAATTCAAATTTAAGACAAAAATATAAAAAAAAAACTATCAAGTTTTAGGATTAATGTGGATAAAAAAATTCAAAGACCAAGCTGGAAAAAAATGTTAATTTTAAGGATTAACTGTTGTCTTATACCTTGTTTCTTAAAGTAGAAATACAAATAATACATATCTAAAAAACTATAATTAAGAATTGAAAACTAAAATATATCCAAGCTTAGATCATAATAACATGGATACAACTTACATATTATAAATTTTAAATTCGAAATAAATTTGAGATAATAAAGTTTCGAATCTCATCGTTTCAGTTGTTACATATTCAGATCAAATGCAATTTTTTAATAAATAATTGTATTAAATAATTAAATATATATTATTTCTCAATGTATTTATTAGAACAAGCGCAATGATTAATCCTCTGCATTCTATAAATCTATTAAAGAGTAAATGCTGACCATAAATTTTAAAGCTATTTCATTCATAGGGCGATGATCAAACCCACAACTGGTTAAGGTAAGAGATAATTAAATATTATTTAATATGTAAAGTGGTGTACTTTTTATTTATTAATAATGAAGATGATGGAAAAAATGGGATTGGGCTAATCCAAAAAGCTATAATAGTTTATATGTTATTATTTAACTCAAAAACACTTTTTCAACATCATTTTTGTCTTTTTATTCCTTTTCCCGACAACTGCCACGCAATTTAAAGATACTTATAAAAAATATAATTATTTTTAATGAATTTGTATTTAAGATTTTGTCTCAATTTAATATTCGAGTTTAGTTTTGATATTCACTTTGATACTTAAATTCTTTCAATTTAATACTTGAATTTTTTTTTTATTTCGGCTAAGTGTCTAAGTTTGACTTCGATGCAAGAACCTCCCTTTTTTGTTAGAATATATGTGTCAAATGTTTATAGGTTGTTTGCTTTAAGTACCAAATTGAACATTAAAATTAAACTTAAGTGTCAAAGTAAAAATTAAACAAAATTAATTTATTATTTAAATACAACCAAAAATAAAAACTAATGATGAATAACCCAAATGATTTATAACTTTTAAGATTTTTCCTAAATTTAAATGATCTTTTTTATTTTTTATATTTATAAATGTGTTTTTGAATTTTTGGAATATTTTTATATTTTTGAAAAAAAGTTATAATTTCTTTTGATTTTAAATTTTTAAATATTCAAAGTTGAAGTTTTACAAACAATTTAAATTGATGGGTTATATCTTTTTTATTTTTTTTATGAAGAGGATAACATATCTTTAACTCTAGATTGGAGAAATTACCCCTTACATTAACTCGGTAAAAATATTATGGAGGTCGTTGAACTAGAAATTAATTTATATTTTGTTTCATTTATTTAAAAAATAATTAAATTAATCATTATATATTATATCAAAAAGTAAATTAATTCTTTTTATTAAAAATTGTTGATACTAACGAATAACTTAACAGCTACCACGTATACCTTATGTTGAGATATAAAAACCAATTTTTAACAGTAAAAATAAATGAATTTGTTAATAAAATAACCAATTTATTAAAAAAAATACTGTATAAAAATGTGTATCCCCATTTAAACCAACCCCATAGCCTTTTCATTTCTTTTCAACACCCAATTTCAAACATTTAATAATGAATTAACACCACATAGATAAGAGTTAAATCATTTTATTGTTTTGTGATTTTTTTTTCATGAGATAAAATCCATATAATCTTACTCTTTCTACTATTAAATGAATTAATTTATTTTTGTATTATTAAAAATTAAAATACAATTTATTAATTAATAGAGTTAATATTTGTAAAGTTTTTATAATTCTATAAATAAAATCTTTTGTTTGGAATTGAACTGCGATTGAAAAAATAATTTTCAAGACCTTTTTTTATATAATAAATGTTAACTCTATTATAACTTAAACATATTTGATTTTTTTTAATAGTATAAAGACTAAATTAATCTATTTAATAATAGACGGGGTAATTTGATTTAATCCCTATAATACATTAACCTCCCAAATACTTTACCCTTGAGAATATACCTTCAAATCTCGTATTCTCTTTTTCTATTACATCATTTGATGCTAGTTATTATTTTAAATTTTTTGTAACCACCGTATTCAAGACTAAATCGAAACGATATGTCAAATTTTAAAATTAATGTGGATTCAAAAAAATTAAGGATTAAATTAAAAAACTGTGAAGTATAATTATTGTAAAAAGTTTTTAAGTACAATATGCCTAAATAACTACAAGTATATAATCAAATTGAAAATTGAAAATATCTATATTTAAACTAAAATAAATTTGAATAAAACTTATAATTTTGAAAGAATCTCATTTTATCATTTCAACTAAAGCTTTGTTATACATATTAGGTGTTAGATTACATTTTGTTTAAATTTGGTAAAAGTATTGTGGAGTTATTTATATTAGAGGTTAGATTGCATTTTGTCCCATTTACTCAAAAGTGAATAAATTAGTTTTTGTACCTTAGATCAAAAACTAAACCGGTCTTTCTCTTAAAAACTTCGTCCATTTTTCTATTAAAAAGTAGTCCATATTGTTAGCATGGTGTACACATGATGTGCCACATACCACATGTAACTATTGGTTATTCTGTCAATCACACTAGTATTTAATAGTAGAAATAGATGAAACTTTTAACAGAAAGGACCAATTTACTCTTTTATCTAACGTACAGAGACTAATTTGCACATTTTTTAGTAAAGGGAGAAAAAGGTAATCTAATTTTTAGTACAATGGCCTTTTATGGTACTTTTATCGTTTAGATTTTAAACATTCAATAAGTCACTTTTAATCACTTGTGTTTAGGAACGGAGCTAGGGGGTTGGCAGGGCACCACCCCCTAAAATAGAAAAATTATCATTTAGGTCCATTTATAATTTATAAAATTTTAAATTAGTAATGATAAAATTACACTTTGACTTTTCAAAAATGATAAAAAATTGATTTAATCCTTTAAAAATTATAAAAAAATATAAGGCATTAAAATGGTGAAATTATATTTTTACTATCGTAAAAATATATTATTCAATTCCGATTTCTCAAAAAAAAATTCTAACTTCATCCTTCTTATATTTAATTTTATTTTCACCATTAACACACAAAAAAAAAACAATTAAGAAATATCACATAATACACATTAAGATGAAAGATCTAATCTTTACTTCATGAGTAAGATATGATGATTGAACATTTTTAAAAATGATTATAAATATTTTAATCACCCATATGTTTAATCATATTCAATAATTTTTTTCATGTATTATTAATAATAATTCTTTTAATATTTACTTGTACAATGGGTGCATCATTTTTAGACACAATCTCCTTGATCCAAAGTGGGGCTTTGTTTTATAACATTGTTATTTTAATTTTTATATATTTTAATCATTTATTTTTACAATTAATTTAAATAATTAACATCTTTAATTATTTTAATTGAAATAATTAAGAGCGACAACTATTTAGACTAATAAATGATATTATAAAAGTAGATATTAAATTATGTCAAAGTAATTAAATTATATATAGATACTAAATCCTAAATTTAAACATAGTGGATAGACTATATCTATAATCTCACTTAATAATCTATATGTAACACAATCATTTGTTATTTAATAAAAAAATTTTAAAATATGTTGTAAGTCATTGTACTCTTCACATATTTAGAATTTAGTCGTTGTACATTTATTTTTAAGAATTTAGTCCATTTACTTTTAAATTTTTAAAATTCAAGTCCAATTGTTAATATTGTTATATTTATTGATGTGATATTTTGAAATAAAATAAATACTCACTACGTCACAATATAACTAAAAAAATGATATTATACGAACTTAAATTTAACAAAATAATTTTAACAGTGCTAACAGTTTGACTTAAATTTTGAATACGAAAAATAGAGAGACTAAATTATTAAAAATAAAAGTACATTGACTAAATTCCAAATTAATGAAGAGTACAAGAAACCATGGCATATTTTAACCTAAAAACTATTTTTTTTAAATGATTAAAATTTTTTATTTGTAAAAAAGATTTCAATCTTTATAATTTTTTAGATAAACTATACTATTAGTCACTAAATTATTGGTAAGTTTTTGTTTTGTTCACTTAATTAAAAAAATTATAATTTGATCACTGAACTATTCAAAATTTATTGTTTAAGTCATTGAGTTATTAAAAACTTAAAAACAAGTTATATGGTTTTTTTTCTGTTCACAATGTCTATTGTCTACACCAATCAAAAGCTCTTTTTCCTCTTTTCTACTACAACTATTTTTTTTTATGAAATAACTTTAAACGTCCTAATCTGCGAACCGAAATTCAAACAATTTTTTCCTCTAATCTTCGACACTGACTATTGGATCAACTTGGACCTAACGTATGCTTTTCTACTTGTTGATTGGTACTGATCTACCGCACTAATCATCAAATTGTCGTTTGAACTCGCTGGCAGAACTTTAAAAAAAAAATTAACAGCCAATAACTTAAATAAAAACTTTTAAATAGTTCGATAGCTTAAATAAAAATTTTTGAATAACGTAGTAACTAAATTATAACTTTTTTAATTAAATAACCGAAATAAAAATTTATCCGTAATTTAACTACTAATAGTGTAGGGGTTTTTTTTTTTTTGAGTTGGAATGCATAATAAAGGAAAAATATACTAATATCGGATGGTGACACTAAAACCTGCAACGTGGTATATAAGAACAATCTCGTAAGGGTCTTTCAAGACAAATTTCTCTTCACGAGACCCGCAAAATGAATATTCAGAATCTGCTTAGATATGTTTCTCTTGCCCTTCCCATTTTCATCTTCTTCTTCATCACCCCCCACACCCAATACCACGCCCACCACGACCACCAACAACCCATTTTCAATGATCTCACAGTCCACACCTTCATCAACAAAACTCTCCAATGGAAAACTCGCCTTGTCAAATTCCAAGGCCACCAACTCAAACTATCAACCCCTACAATACTAGCAGCAATATGTTGTTTCATAGCTTCCTCTATATCAAGTGCCGGTGGTATTGGTGGTGGAGGTTTGTTTATTCCCATTCTCACAATCATTGCTGGTTTAGACCTTAAAATTGCTTCATCTTTCTCAGCTTTTATGGTCACCGGTGGGTCAATTGCAAATGTTATGTACAATTTGCGTACCAAAACTGACAAATCAGGACGTATGAAAAAGGGTTTGGTTGATTATGACATAGCAATTTTGTCAGAGCCTTGTATGTTATTAGGTGTAAGTGTTGGGGTTGTTTGTAACCATGTCTTCCCTGAATGGTTAATCACTATCTTGTTTGCTGTTTTCCTTGTTTGGTCTACTTTTAAGACTTGTAGTAATGGTGTTGGGTATTGGAAAACAGAAACAGCTAAACATAATGAAAGTAGAAATGGGTGTGAAAAAGTGGGAAATGGGGTGACTAAAAATGGAGAGATCGAGAACTTAAGAGAACCATTGATGGGTGTAGAAGGGAAAGAAAATTCAGGGTTTCCATGGAAGAAACTTATGGTGTTAGTTATGGTCTGGTTTTCCTTCTTTATCATCTATCTTATTCGTGGCAATAGCTATGGGCAGGTACCCCTTGTCTTCATTTTCATCTTTCTTTTCAACTTTTTGCACGCTTTACTTGTTTCATTTTTCATTATTACAATTATTTGTCATGATAAATGTTGTCAAATGTGTTCTATCTACTTAATTTCGGGTTGTAATATTGTTTTTTTTTAAGGGAAGGATTCGAATTTAAACCCGAAAGGATTTTCTGATTATACTATAAAATGAATATTGAGGATACGATTTTAAACAAGTTGAAAGCAATGAAAATGGATAATAAGCATGGTTTAACTACCGGTGATGTCTCTTTCTTTTCACCAAACCCACAATTGAAGAAAATGGAGAGCGAAGTGAAAGCTACCTTACTTTGGACTTTACTCAAAGCCAGTGAAAATGAGGATTTATGATTAATGGTCCACTTCTTAGATTGTGACTGACACTAGCTATGAGATCGTGTTAATGTTAATGTCAAATATTGCACCAAAGACAAGTTTGTTTTTAATAGGGTTTAGGTTTCATATTAGAAATTAAATCCTGTATGTTATATCAAAGAATAAAGTAGTCTTTTTAAAAATTTCATTCATTCTTATTGTTAAAAATTGGTCCATATACGTTAGCATGAGATATATGTTGCACATCATGTGTAACTGTCTGATTATTTTGTTTAATCTTTCATTTAATGTACAGAGATTAATTTACTCATTTTTTAAATAAAAAAAACAAAATGAAATTTAACTCTTATACAGGACCTTCATGATGCTTTTACGGATGATGATCTTGAATCCATGTGTCATTCCATGGCATGTTTCAATTATTTTATGACCATTTTGAGAAACATGATGCAGGGTGTTATACCAATGAAGCCATGTGGAGTAGGGTATTGGACTCTCTCATTGTTTCAAGTTCCACTTGCCGTAGGTTTTACTTCTTGGATCCTTTTTAGCAAACAGCCCATTGAATGCCTTGGTCCAAATAAACAGGTGCTTTTCCAAATTATTTGTACAAAAATACCATATAAATAGAGGAAAAATTATTGAAAACCTTTTGTTTCTCTTTTACTTGTGAAGGGGGTTAACAAGCTTATTTTCCCATTAATGGCTTTAATGGCTGGAGCTTTGGGTGGAGTTTTTGGAATTGGTGGTGGTATGCTTATAAGCCCACTTCTTCTTCAAGTTGGGGTAACCCCTGAGGTAAAAATACCATCGCTTCCTCCTTATTGAACGATCTACGTACATACATATGTATGTATGTATGACTTTTGTCATTTGATGCAGGTAACAGCAGCTACTTGTTCCCTCATGGTTTTCTTTTCATCCACAATGTCTGCATTCCAGTACTTATTGTTCGGGATGGAGCAAACCGGTGCTGCCCTTGTATTCTCGTTCATTTGTTTCATAGCATCGGTTCTCGGATTAGTGGTGGTGCAGAAAGCCATAAAAGAGTTCGGGAGAGCATCGCTGATCGTGTTCTCAATCGGTATAGTGATGGCCTTGAGTGCTGTATTGCTGACTAGCTTCGGAGTTCTCGATGTTTGGCAAGATTATATATCAGGGAGTTATATGGGATTCAAAATGCCTTGTTGACTTCAATTTTATGAGCTTGTATATTTATATTTACGCTTTGAAATGAAAGAGTCCTCCTTGTATGTAAAGAAACTGCATTGTCCCACTTCAATATAAGTTATTTTGAACTTCATTTCCCATTTACATGAAATTTCAATCATCCTTTGTTTCTGTATTCATCAAATGATGAATTTTTTTTATCATACAATAATAACAAGCCAATAAAATCGGAGTTTTGTTCCGGTCCACGAAATCGACCAATCAGAAACACATTTGAAATCTAGGAATACAGATTAGCAGTAAGGAGGTTAAAGCAGAACCTCTACAAATGATGGTACAAACCAAAGGCATATCATTACAAATCATGATAGTTACTTAATGTTATTAAAGAATGTGATAAATCATTAACTTCCTCCACAGCTCAATCGAGAATCAGTGGGCCGCAAGGTCATTTGACGACGGGGAACTCCAATTTCACAGGCATTCACTCTGGCAGCAAAGCGGAGGGAGCAAAGTGATTCTCCCACGGATGAAGGATCAGGTGACACGTTTACAAACATAAGAGTTTTCGAGTCTCCACCAAGACAAGGCTGTAATTTCAAAGGAAATCCGGTGATTCAATGAAAACGAAATCATTCTACTACATGAAACAGCTCTGCAAGAGCACATTACCTGGAGAAGATATGTCAGCTTGGAATTCCTAAACGGCACATGATCCTCCTTCTTCGCCAAGGCGAAAATGACATCACTCAAACACGACAAGCTTTTGTTAATTGCCTGATTTCATGGAAAGAGGTTAACATAATGCACTTGAAAGAACAATTTATGGAACAGACAAATCCTGAGGTATTTTACACACCTGAGTCTCCTTCAACCTATCTCCAGTAGCACCACTTCTTGACAGTCGCTCACTTCCAGCAAGATCAATAAGGTTCAATACTCCCTGTACTTGTTGCTCAGTGCTCTATAAGAACAAAGAAAAGAAATGTCAGTATCACAGAGAAAGGACGGCTGCTTACCAGTATACTCAAAGAAAGGATATTTACCTCATTTATTCCCGATATCCTTAATGTGAAGACCATGTGACTTCTTGATGATTGCTCATTCATTTGCGTCCTTCCCACAGACCTGCAAAGCAGAAAAGTATGATCCCCTTAAACATAAAAACTGTTCTATTGCATGGTCATTGAGACCAAAACTCATGAGGAATTGCATACTATCAGAGACAACTTTTTGTTCTTGCTTTTAGTTTTGTTATATTGGCACCCACACTAGAGAACTATATCATTCATAAACATTTGATAGTTAATAAGGTTAAATCATTTGTCTGAATTGTTGAAACAATTTCTGGCACAGTTTAACTCCAATATAACATTGTTGAAACATATTCAAAGGTATGCTTAATGCAAAACTCTAAGCAATTTTACCTGCTTTGAGCAGCCTGCCGTAAAAGTGAGGAAATCTCTGATATGCTGCTAACATCAACGATGGTCAAGTCACTGACATATGTATTACCGTTTGCATCATGTTTAATTGTGTATTGCTTTCCGGAAACTGAATTTTCAGGACGTGTTGGATCTGAGCCTGATGATCGATTATTTGATAACAGATCGCGGATGGTTTCATTGTATATTTCCAACATTGAAGCCTAAAAGATATTAGGAAGGGTGTGGTTAAAACCATGATTAACCAATATAATAAGTGGAAATCAAGATCAAAGTAAATTACCTGCATTTTGTATTTCCATCCTCGTTCTCGCAGCGCCTGACTACTTTGGAATATCTGCTCCAAAGAACGCGGTATCAACCCTTTCTGTTCTGAGGCTTCTGGCCTTCCCATCATGGTGTAAGTCTTGCCTGAACCTGTCTGTCCATAAGCAAATATACAAACCTGCCAAACAAAATAAACCACCAGCAATCTATGAATCCAAATTTCCTTTGTAGCAAAGGGCAAATAATGCAGATCATATAGTAATCGCAGACTAGTACTAAGGATTTTATTACTTAGCTAACACCACAGCCATTGTAGAATTCAGCTTCAAAAAGAAATGCCATGTGCAAAAGAAGTCACCAAACATAATATTCCTCGATTTTGAAACAAAACAATTCTTACCCACCATATGAACAACATTTCTAGATTAGTAAAATTTTTGCTCAAGTTTGCAAAAACAAATGAATAGAAAAATTACCTTGTATCCATCAAGGGCACTCTGTACCAACTGAGATATCTCCACAAAAACATCTTGCTGTGAAGCCTCATGATTGAAAACCTTGTCAAATGTGAAAGGATACTTTTGTCCTGCAAAGAGAAGAAAAATGGTCAAGGCCTTCGATATTAAACAGAAATTGAATAACATAGAACGAGCATCTATGTTCATACCACTTTGTATCAAGTCAACGCCACGGCCAAGAGATTCTGTTGATGTAGGGTAAGAGACGATTGCATCTTCTGTTGCAGCACCATCATCCGGTAATAAAGGACGTACCCGACAAAAAACTCGAATGTTTCCTTTTAGTTCCTGCAATTAAAGATCATTTAGCTTCATTTCCAAAACTATATTCATTTCTGCAATTAAAGTAGCAAACAAGGTGATAAATCAGTAGTACCAGAATAGTATTATGTAACTTTTTCCTCAAGTTCTCTCCATCAATCAATTTATGTTCCACATCTGCCAACCGATCTTGTAGTTCTTTCAAGATTCTTTTTTGTTCTAAATATTCCATCCTTGTTTCTGAGGCTGATAAATCGGTCATCTAAAGATAGGAAGAAAAGAACAAGCTACGACATCAAGAACTACATTCATGATATTTTTGCAAAACAAGATAAAACACAAGCATTCCTGTCTAATTTTGAGCAATTGTACCTTTAGTTTCTCATTTGCAGCAGCAAGCTGAAGCTCCAGTATTCTTATTTGCTCTCTCTGAGAAGAGCATGTGTCCTGCAAAAGTCACCTAGCATGAGTAAAGCTTGCCAAGAAGCTTTTTATTACTTATGATGATAAACAAAATCAACCAACCTCCAAGGACTTCGATTTCGTTGTTAAGTTATCTAACTCTGCTAACGATTTTCCAGTACTTTCTTTGTATTTCGTAACTTCAGCAGATAGTGCCTGCACTTGTGACACTTGTCGGTCACGATCATCCCTGACTTGTTGTAGTTCCCCACGTAAGCATTTGACTTCATTTGCTAAAGTTTCCTTTTGATTAACAGCATCATCTTGTGAAACCTAAGAATAGTATGATCCCAAAATATATTGAACATGATATTTGTTGTCTCGTATACGTAAACCTCAGTGCTAAAGAATGCAAACAGGCGTGATCACTGCACACATGTTTATGGTAAACCACCTCTCAAATAACTTTAGGTTGCATTGCTTGAGAAGAAAAACAGAAAAGTTGCATGAAAGACCCTTATAGAATTTTTATGTCAGTTCAGAATTAGTCATCATGAAAATCTGTCTCAACTATAAGATTGAACGATAAAAGCCCAACAACACCAAACGGAGTCCTTCAAAATCCATTAATCACTTGAAATGGAATATGGAAAGAGGAAAAGCAAAAGAAATAACCTAAAAAGCTAACAAAGAAAAAAAATAAAAAAAGGCTGATATAAAAACTTACTCTTGACAAGGTCAATTGTTCTTGCAATGAGCTACAGTGGCCCCTCAAAGTGCTAAGATTCTCCACTATTGTCAGTTTCTCCTTTTCTACTCGTTTGAGTGACTCACGAACTGTTTCAAGGTCAGTGATCAATTTGGAATTGTACTGTTGAAGACTCAGGATATACTCTTGTAATCGCTTGTGTGTATTATCAAGCGAAGCAGCCTGCAAAATTCAACCAAATTCAGCCTGAAAAGCAAACAAGATTATAATAATAGCATCAATTTTCAAAAGAAAAAGGAAAAAAAGCAAAGAGATTTATTTATTACCCTTTCATTAGCAGCTGCTATATCCTGCTGAGCTCTTTCAAGCTCTTCAGTCAGTGAAGCAACGGACTTTTCAGCAGCAACCCTAGCTTCATTTTCACTTGTATGGCGGTCAATAGCATCCTAGTTTAAAAAAAAAAAACAAACGTATAATTAAAATTAAAGAAAAACAAATACCAAGACAGATTATAAAGATTAAAATCTTACGAGCTTTTCAGACACTTCCTTGGACAGCTTCTCCTCTAGAGATGCATTATTGTCCCTTAATTCTGAAATAATAGTATTCAATTCTTCCTCTTTGTTTTTCTTCTCCAACTCTGCAGAATCAAAAGTTAATTAACTAAATCAAGCAGTAATTCTAAATAACCCAGGGAAGCAGTACAAGTACCTGTATCAATGCATCTTTTCTCAGCAGATTCCAATGAACTCTTAAGCTTCTCAGCATAAATTACATGATTCTCATCACATTGTTGAAACCATTTCACACAAAGCTTAAGCTTTTTATTATGCTCAGCCGCGTGTTCATATTTAGCCTACAGTAAACCAAATAATCACCAACCAATATAAACAATGATAACAACAAATAAACAACAAAAGCTAACAAATTACAACATTGATTTCACCTTGAGATCGAACTTTTTCGCTTTCGGCTTCTCATTCAATATCGCTTCCACTTCTTCTTTAGTGAATTCATGATTAGAACATTCCTCGGCATTTGCAACGGCAGCGGTATTAACATCTTGACGGTTGTTAACAACGGCAAACGGCTGCCGTGTTCGCGCGGTTCCTGTGGATCCCGCTCCTCTCCCCATTGCTCCAAGCCTTCTCCGTTTATCTAATGGATTTTCATCTCCAAGCTCCTTCCTCTAAATTAATAAAAAAAAGGTAGCTAATGATTAAAACAAACAAATGGAAACATTTAAAGAAAGGAATCAAAAAACGAAAAAAAATAGAAATTTCATTTACAGATGAAGGACTGCGAGGAGGTCGGTTCTGAATACGGGAAGCCATAGTTGAAACTCAGTGAAAGCTGTTGCTACTATTGGTGAAGGAATCAGAGAGAAATATTAGAATCTGAGCCGTTGATGTGGGAGAAAAGATTGAAATTGAAGATCGATTTGATTTTCCTGGAGAATTTTGAAATTGGGGGAACCAATTGGAACGTTAGTGTTTGAAAAAAAGGGGGAAAGATAGCCGCTGTGAAATTGGGGGGGAGCCTTAGGGGCTTGATTTTTGAATTGATTTGAAATTAGATCTGGCGGTCTTTTCTATGTAATAAGAAATAGACAAATAGTACATAACGGTAACTAAGTTTCTTTGGGCCCGATTAGGTCGGATCTATTGATCTTAACCCGCTCCATCTACGTGTTTAGTGAATGATCCATGTTGATTGGACTTCAATTATTCAAACATTGGGCCTTTAGAAGAAAAGAAAACTTATGTCAATTTTGAAGCTAACACTATACTCAATCCGGTATAACAGTTAAATAAATTGATTGATATTTTTTTAAAATTTTTTAATAAATTATTTAATTAAATCAGATGAACTGTCTAGACTAGTTGAACTAATGACTTAATCAACTCGACCATCAATTTAATTTCTGAAAAATTTAGTTAAGAGTCAAAAGTCCTTAACAATTCAAGGCTCAAGAGGTCAAAAATCCTAATGCTGGGGAGCAACCTCACTTGAATCAATTCAAAGCTGGAAGTCTCACAAGGAAGCAAAGTAGCGTGATGTGAAAGAGCCTCGATGACTCGCTGCTGGTTATATTATAAACTTATCTCACTATCAATGTTCGATGTTTAAGATATTTGATAATTCAAAAGAAGTTAGATAATCATGATTGAAATATAAATTTTTGTAAATTAAAATGCAAAATTTTATCAATTCGTTTTATCTACCAATAACTATCGTTGCAGTTCATTAGTGAGAGATGATCTTATCAAAGCTTATTAAGGAAGAATGGTTCACAACATTAGTGAACATTCATTGAAGTCGATAGTCGAAATCTTTGTAAAGTCCACGTGTCGAAACATAAACCAGGTCATACGAAACCCAATCCAACATGTCCAATGCCCAAAATCATCGTCCACCACATGGCTCATAACAATTGGTTTAAAGCCATATCCAACTTATCCGAAAATGGCAGATAAGGTATGTGTGTGCCCCAAACCAATCTACATCACATAAACAACGAACAAAATCATTGGACCAAACATTAAAATAAAATATAATCCCACATTTCGATACTTACCTCATTGTTGAAAGACATTTGGGTTGCAATGGCACAAGCAATGGCATCGATGACTGGTTTACGTGGCTCTTCACAAGCTGCGTTGGAAGGTAGTCTCCAACTCAGCGGCCAAACTCGGTTGAACGTTGCTAGCACCAACAGGTTGGCTGTGGCTAGACCCGGTTTTACCGTTAGAGCTCAACAGGTCCCTGCCGAGCCTGAAACTGGACGCAGAGCTGTGCTGGGTCTTGTTGCTGCTGGTTTGGCTACTGGCTCCTTTGTTCAAGCTGTGCTTGCTGATGCACGAAGCATCAAGGTTGGCCCGCCTCCACCGCCCTCCGGTGGATTGCGTAAGTCTTCTTCAATTACCCATTCAAATCATCACTTTACTTGCTTCGATTACAGCTAGTATTTAACTACTAAGCTAATGCTATTAGCTTAAATTGGCTAATCAGGACATGATTGATACCTTCATAATACTTTGAAGATATAATTAAAATGTTCTGAAGTTTGAAATGGATTTAAAATATGGGTGGTAGTGAAAAAGAGCAATTATATCATGGAAACTCTTATACTAAGAGTTAAATAACATTTTGCAATTTTTACTAAAAAGTGGACAAATTAAACTATATATATTAGATTCAAGAGTAAATTGGCCTTTTTTGTTAAAATTTTTATTGATTTATACTATTAAAAACTAAAATGAATAATAGAATAATCAAATAGGATACTTAATGTGTTACATGTATAAAGACCAATTTTTAACACAAAATGGATTAAATTTTTAACAAAAGAACTAGTTTACTCTTTGATTGAGCGTAGAGAAACTAATTTACTCATTTTTTAAGTAGAAAAAACAAAATACAATCCGACTAATACAGAGGACTCCATGTATTTTACCTGAAAAAGACATTTGGTACAATTAACCCAATCATCAGCATGTGATACGGTTCAATAATTTGATAGCCAAACCATGTTGTTGGCAGCCGGAACTTTGAATTCCGATGAGCCAAGAGACCTTGATCTGCCGTACAAAGATCGGTTTTTCCTCCAACCATTGACTCCGGCACAAGCGGCTCAGAGGGCAAAGGAATCAGCCAAAGACATCCTTGGTGTCAAGACCTTGATCGACAAAAAAGCATGGCCCTATGTCATGAATGACCTTCGTCTCAAGGCTGAGTACCTCCGCTTTGACCTTAAAACTGTTATTTCTTCCAGGCCCAAAGATGAAAAGAAATCTCTCGATGAACTCACTAAAAAGCTCTTCAATACCATTGATGGAGTAAGTTTTGAAGTTTACAGATTAATTTATATTATTTAACGAAACATTATAACTTACCATACTGATATGAATTTTTTTTCCGTGTAGCTTGACCATGCAGCCAAGATCAAGAGCACCCCTGAAGCAGAAAAGTACTATGCTGAGACTGCATCAGCTTTGAATGAAGTTATTACCAAGCTTGGCTAAGGGAATTGGTGTATTTTGATGTAAGCATTGTTGATCGTTTGTAGAGAAGCTTTCATTTTTATGCTATCCAAAGAGAATCTTTATCTATGGTCGAAATTGAAATTTCAAATTGTGATATTAATAAGGTGCAGATTTAATTTTTGTATTTTAATTTGATTATTTTTAATTTTTAGTATTTTTTTTAAATTTTAAAATTTCAACTCAACCGAATTTTATTTAGCAAACATATTATCACATATATAATATCTTGTTAGTTTGCTAGTTTCATTGATAATATTAGAGTTGAAATTGAAATCTCGAAATTTGAAAAGTATAGTAATTAAAAATGATCAAATTAGAGAATAAGGCAAAATCCATAACTTACGCTTAGTACAATATTAATAACAGAATTTGACCTAACAAATTTAAGAGTTACCATTTGAGTCATGATTGAAATTTTAAATTCTGAAATAGTGAAGAGTACTTTAAAATTGAACAAATCCATAACTTATATATAATACATGAACTAATAGCAAATTTTGATAAAATTGAAACTTGTTAGTTTGTACAAGCACTTTACCATAATTAGAGGTGTTCATGAGCCAAGTCGGGCTTAAACATGATATTGACACACTTTATGCTACATAAACCCTGCTCAACTTGAAATATAGGTCTAACGTTTTTTTCATGTCTGCCCATATTTGTAAATGGTTAACACAAGCCCATTTTAAGCCCTCCCATATTATTTCTTAATTAAAAAATATTTATATCATTTTAAATTTAATATTTAATATTTTAATATTTTTCGTTTATTAAAATTTTATATATAGACATTTTAACATTTTTTAATATTTATATTATAGTATTATATATTATTATAGATTTAGTTTTTCTGTGTTATAAAGTATATAATATATATATAAAATAACCTAATATACTATATTATAAACATAAAAAATGGGCTAAGCTAGGATTAGGTCTTGAATGTTTGAGCTTGACCATTGTTTATATTTTAAATATGTCTAATTTATTTGTTAAAGTTTTTTTTTTTGGATTTAATATTTTTCCTATACTTTCCAAATTTTGAATAGAACTTTAGATTTAGAAGAATAACTCGACCTATAACACTAACCATCACTATGAATTTCAAATATTTCATGAACACAAAAATAAAAACCTGAATTACATCCAAAATATCAATACAAATAAAGAATGTGAGTTGTTGGCATTTGTTACAAAGCATGGAGAAAGTAGGGAAAAGGCAAATTAGGAAGTGGTGGTTCGAGGCCCTTCTCGGCCTACTGCGGTGGCCGATAAATAGTAAGCAACCGTGAAAACTCCATGGATGAAACACAGAATCCCTCCAATGGTAAACATCCGATGGTGGGATATGCCGCATGAATATCCTGACTTTGAGTTTGACAATGTCCCTATAATCAGCATTATCAATCCCACCACTAATATGATCCTGTAGATTAAATACACTAAATCAAAATTTATACATTAAATTAAAATTTATTTATAATTCTAATATTTATTTTAGCATAACAATAACTTTTTATTTTTGGCCTAAAATATTCATCACATTCAGGGACATAGACCTATCCAATGAACGAATTTTTCGTTCAATTTTGAATGTTTGTCAGATATATTTGGAGAAATTTTTTAAAAAAAAATTAGCCTTGTAAAATCGAATAAAAAGTTAGGTTTATTTAAAATAATATAATAAAATTTTTTTATTTTTCAACTTTATAAAACATATCTTTTTAGCCCTAGAAACTTTTTCTTATAAATCCCCAATTTTGCCTCTTTATTTTATTTCTTTAACAAGTAAATTGCAGCTCAAACTTTCTAAACTGGATCAAACAAAATTCAGATTACACAACTCTAACACTTTCACTGAAGATATTTCAGAATTCGACTTTAGTCCAATTCACTTTTTTCAGACCACCTACTAATGCTATACATAATATTGAAATCATATATGCACACCCCCTACCACCTATGGACACCAACAGAGACATAGCTAGAAGGGACAGGCAATAGCTTTGGTCAACCCGGATAAAAATCCGTTTTAATCCCTTTTAGTTTGAGGTATTTAATGAATCGTTGGGTTCGCTCCTCACACTGGTATATTAATTAGAAGACATACCATGAGATAATGAGGAAAGCCACCGCTAAATATTTGATAACAGATGCTTTGTTTGGATTTCCCTTTCTCCAAAGACAGAAAAACCCACCAAGTAAGGTCCCAATAACATGAGCGAGGCTAAGAAGTACCAATGCTGCAAAACCTAGCTTGTAAGCTTGAGAACTGGTGTTTCTACACTCAACAAGCCCCGCCCCCAAATGCATAGCCTGTTAAATAAATTAAAAGAACACATACACCATGAAAAAAAAAACAAAGGATCAATGATTATAATTCTCTTTACATTCTAAAACATACCTTGTTTTCAGCTTTTTCAGCCTCAATGCCAAGAATCCCAGCAGTAATATCCAAAGCTATGATCAATAAACAAATCAGAATACAAGCGTTTCTTGCCATTTTTTTTATTGTAATAAATACTTGCAGATATCTGTCAGTGAATGGAACCTTTTATAAAGGCTATACATGGAGTATTAATGAAGAGGAAAATAAGAATAAAGTAGGGAACATGCATGCGATTAGTAACATATACGAAAGTGATTTGGCTGTTGGGCTGTTTGGATTAAAAAGCTTCTTTTTAGCTCATACAATTTTTTAATTTTGGCACATTGCTTTTTCTTTTTGAAATTCATATTCCTTCCATGGATGACAAGAAAAGTAGATTTTTTTTTATAGAAAAAAACACATTGATCAATCAATTCTTTTATATATCCTTGGATTGTGTTTTGGAATCTAAAGAAAAGATGGTACCAATGCAACTTTGTGAAGCAAATGACATTCATCATAAACCTTGGTTGAAAGCCTGGAATCGAATCAAACATTCAGAAGGCAATGCCATATACATTTTTTAGGTCAAATTCTAGATTCAGTCCCTTTAGTATGCTAAATTTAATGTGGGATTTAATTTTTATACTTTAATTTCTCATAATTTGATTTTTTACTTTTATAAAATTATTAGTTAGTTTGAATTACTTAATCCAATAGAAAAGTTTACATGTAAACTGAATGCTTAACCATGTCTTCAAAAAAAAAATTTACGTAATCACTTTAATCATATTACTAATTTAAACTAACTAATAGCATTACAAAAATAAGATAATCAAGTCATGTCAAATTCAAGCATATGATTAAATTTCAAATTTCTATATAATAGAAAGACCAGAATCATTGTTTAACTTACTTTTTAACAATTTTAAATTTCAATAAAATCTTAGCATTATTGTCAAAGGTTAAGGTCTAAATCTTCGTCATATTTCACTAGGTGAAAATTCTCATAAAGCAAACATGCCTTACGCATAGAATAATCAAGGAGTATGCATGGGAATTATTTGAAATTGCTTCTGGGATAATTTTTTGCATAGGTTGACTTTTACTTAGAAGCCCATTTGAATTTTCTTTCTTAACAAAAAGGCCCAATCGACTAATACAACGTAAAATTTCTTTCTCTAACAAGAAAATTCTTTCTCCATTTCGATGGGAAAAAATTATATATTACACATTGAACGAAAATACTTCAAAAAATTACAATGGATTGTATTTATAGAATCGAAGTATGTTGAAGTTCTGATTTGAATGAAACTTAAAATTATTTAGTACTGATTTGTGGTTGAAACAATATGTATCAATCGATACCTAAACAATATTAACTATTTTGTGTGTGTACTTACTATATGAACAACTTCGGTATGATATTATCACATTTATAATGTCATGTTTAGATTATTATTTTCACATAATACTTTAAAAAATCACATTATTCTAGTAAATAGATTTAATGGTTATGATATGAGTCAAGATTGAAATTTTAAAAATCGTAAAATGTAGTAATTAAAAATGATCAAATAAGAGAATAATGGTTAAATCTACAAGTTACACATAGTATAATATTAATAGCAAAATTTGACCTAACGAATCTAAGAGCTACAATTTGGATTACGATTAAAATTTCAAAATTTTAAAAATAATAATATTAAAATTGACCAAATTAGAGTATGTTAATGCAAGCTCGAATAGGTATAGATTTGGGTTGGATATGGACTATGAAGACAAAAGGCCCTGTAAGGAGGAAAATAAATTATGAGCGTCGAAATTCGCATTCCAATCTCTTTCTAATGGTTAAGTTAGTGATTAACAAGGAGGAAAGGATTAAAGTTGAAGAATATGAATTGTGAGCTTATCTTAAAAGAGGTTTCAGAGGTCCTTGCCTCGAGATTGACTCATCCACCTGCTATGTTCGTTTGCTCTCATTTTCTCATGTTGAGCATGTCAGCTTTGTTCTCGCTTGGCATTCGCGATGTTAGGGTCCTTTGCTTGCATGTTGCCTATCCTTAAGAGGTTGCTTTGCCCTTTTATATATCTATTAAATATATCTTATAATTCTTTTAGGTCTTATATAACATAATAAAGTACATGAATTACAACAACTAATAATAAAATTTAACTATGATGACTATTAACCTCATTCAAAAAGATTTCAATTCCTATAACACAAAAAGTAAAACAACCATTAACATGGTGGTTATATCCAAAACATCAATACAAAATAAAGAATAAAATAAAAAATGTGGATTGTAGGCTTTTGTTACAAAGCATGAAGAAAGTAGGGAAAAAGGCAAATTAAGCAGTGGTGGCTCGAGACCCATTTGCTTTATCTTCTCGGCCAGCTGCGGTGGCTGATACATAGTAAGCAACGGTGAAAAGTCCATGAATGAAACATAGAATCCCTCCAATGGAAAAGAGCCGATGGTGGGTTATGCCACATGTTTTCCTCGACTTTGAGTTGTACAGTGTCCCTATGATCAGCATTGTGAATCCCACTGCTAATATTATCCTGTTTTTCATCATCAAAAAAGTTTTTTAAGAAAAAATCTGGCAAACTTTTGTAAATTGCAAATTTGGGTATCAAGAAGTTAGTTATTCATTTAAGTTTGAATTTTTTTCAAAATGAATTCGGATAAGAAAAAATTAAGTTTGTTTAAAATATGAATTGGATTTTGATTTCAAAAGTTAAGATTTGAGTTCGGCCAATTTAGTCCATTTTCAATTCTATAATATGTTTTCTTATTTTTGTTTCAAAAAAAATATGTTTTCTTATTTTACTTATGAAGTTTATATTGGACAAAGTTAAGAAAAATATTTTAAGGGATCAAAATTAAATTTATAATTTTTTTAGAATTATTATGCTAATTTATAATTTTTCAAAGGATAATAAAATCAATTTTTTTCATTTATTTTTTAGACCAAGACCATTACCCTTTGTATTCACCCTTGAGTTCATACTATACAAAAATAAATATATAATACTATAATATAAGTGCTAAAAAGATGTTAATTTGTTTATATTCAAAGTTGTAACAAAAAGATTTGCATTGATTTTAAGTCTTTATTATTAGCGGATTTAAAGTTCAATCACAGAATAACTCGATATAAGTTTAATAAAACAAATTACAAAATGTTAAAAAAACATTTTCATAATAAAAAAAATCAAAATGGAGTTAAATTAATTATTTATAGATGTAAACGAATTTGAAAAAAATAATTAAAATCTATATTTAAAGTTGACTAACTATATAAGATATTCAAACTATACATCTAACTTAAATTCAACTCAACCTCACCCCATTTTTGAGCACTAATTCAAGACATGCATACCATGAGAAAATAAGGGAAGCCACAGCTAATTGTTTGTTAGCAGATGCTTCGTCTAAATCTCTCTTTGTCCAAATGCACACACAACCACCAAGTAAGTTCCCAGTAACATGAGCAAGACCAAGTAGTACAGATGCTGCAAGTCCTAGCTTGTAAGCTTGTAAACTTGGGTCTCTACATTCAAAAATCCACATCCTCAAATGCTTCACCTGTTTTAACCCCAAAAAGAAAAAAACCATAAACACCATGAAAAAAATGAATCAATAATTACCATTCTCTTTACAAACGTACCTTGTTTTCAGCTATTTCAGCTTCAATGCCAAGTACTCCAGCAGTAATATCCAAAGCCATAATCAATAAACAAATCAAAAAACCATAGTTTTTTGCCATGTTTTTACCGTAATAAAATTGCAGATATCTGTCAGTGAATGGCACCCATTATATAAAGCGCTATATATGGTGTATTAATGAAGAGAAGAATAAGAATAAAGTAGGGAACAGGTATGGAGATTAGTAACAAACACGAAAGTGATTAAGCTGCTTGTTTTTGGATTAAAAAGCTTCTTTTTTTTGCTCATACATATTTTATTCTTTCTTTTTTGAACTTGCTTTTTCTTTGAAATTCATATATTCCTTCCATGGATGACAAGAAAAGTAGAATTTTTTTTCACAAGAATGATAGAAAAAACATTGATCGACCCATGAGATGTGTTTGTATTTTGGAATCAAAGGAAAAGATGGTAACAGTGTAACTTTGTGAAGGAAATGATACATACATCATAAACCTTAGCTGGAAGCCTGGAATCAAACTTGAGGGCAATGCCTTTTACTTTTCTTTTTTTTTTTGGTCAAATTCTCTAAAATTCGGGATTTAAATTCTCTTATTTTGAATTCTTAATATTATTAATTGTTGATATAAGATATAATAAAGGAGGAATATAAGAAGGAAATTAAGGTGATATAATGGAAGTCGATTCACCTATAAAAGTTAAGAGTCGGAACAAAGATAAGATGACTAACTGATTGAGAAAAACAAATATACTCAAAGTCATTATAAGGTGCTATAAGGTCTATCCCCTCTTCATAGTTTTTTAAAGTATTTATAGTAGAGGTCCCTTATCCACTGGCATAATATATTTAGATAAACATTCAATCCCGTCAAATGCATAATGAATCATCACAGTCACGTATCGTGGGATTCTATTAATATGAGGTAGTTAAGCCTAAATAGATTCATTATTGTTTTGAGAGTGCGTTCGTATTAGGACAACATTCTCCTTTAAGCCCAGGTGGTAGGTCCTATTTGAAGTGGGATAGGTGATTATGCTTAAGAAGTCAATGCAAAGCTAACAATATCTTTTGAGCTTGCCACGTGTTTTCTTGGCGAAAGGATCTAACGTTAAATAGTTTATAATGTTTAAGGATGTTGTAAGAAAATCTTACTAGGTTGTACGTGAATACGTTGCTTAGAAAGTAAATGTTAGTCTCTATCTTTGTTGCGCGGAAGCATGTGAAAGAGTAAAATTATTGTACTGAAAAATCACACTAAGTTCAATTCCCAGGAAAGAGAGGTGGATCACGAGGATCGCTTACATACCAGATCTTTCCTAGCCAGAATATCCCTCTATCGTAATTTAATAGCACAATAAATCACTACAATGACACTTGCAAAATATGCAGAACAAAAATTAAAGAACACTAGAATTTTAACGAGGTTCAGCAAATTTTGCTTACGTCCTCGGGCACTACCAAATATATTTCACTCCAAAAATACAAGTGAAAGTTTACAAATAGGGAGAGAGAACAATTGCCTTAAGTAGAGAATGGCAAGTGTGGGATGAAGAAAGTAAGAAATGGTTAGGCCTATTTATAGTTGAGGTTTAAGGATCAACTTGCAATGTCCCTATACAATTAGGGACCAAAATTGCAATTATCCCATGCCAACTAATCTTACTTTCTACTTTCGGTGCCTTTCGGTGCCAACTTTCTGCCACTATTCATCTTTGAAAAGTCAAAGATTGTAGGTATCCAATAATCTCCACCTTGAAGATTTGATTAGGATAATCTTATCTTCACACAATTCTTTCTACCCTTGACAACAATACTTGATAGTGCCTTCTTCAACTGTTAAACTTGCAGGATATTGATCAAGTTCAAACAATGTTCGAACTTGGTTGTTGTTACCAACTTGGTCATCATATCTGCGGGATTATCTGCAGTCTTGATCTTCTGAAGACAAATTTTCCCCTCTTCAATAATTTCCCGCACAAAATGGAATCGTACGTCGATATGTTTTGTACGTGCATGATAGACTTGATTCTTTGCTAAATGAATAGCACTTTGACTATCACAATACACGTTAATATGCTCCTGAACCAACCCCAAGGTTTTAGCCATACCTTGTAACCAAATAGCCTCCTTTACAGCCTCTGTTACAGCCATGTATTCGGCTTCTCCTAGATCTTTCATCTCAAACTCGAGATTGAGTTGAGTCTTCAATCTTTCAATCTCAACTTTGCTCTTAAATGCTATTAGCATATCATCAACATATAAGAGCAAGTATATGAAAGTTCCTTCTTGTAGCTTCTGAAAATACACGCAATGATCAAATTTACTTCTTGTGTACCTTTGCCCTTTCATGAACTGATCAAATCGCTTGTACCACTGCCTCGGAGATTGCTTCAATCCATAAAGCGACTTTGTCAGTTTGCAAACCCAATTTTCTTTTCCAGCAACCTTGAATCCATCTGGCTGAGTCATATAGATTTCCTCTTCCAAATCACCGTGTAAAAACGCGGTCTTCACATCAAGCTGAACTAGTTCAAGATCATATTGCGCAACCAAGGCTAGCAAAATTCGAATAGACGAATGCTTCACAACTGGAGAAAACACTTCATTATAGTCTATTCCTTCTTTCTGAGCGTAACCCTTTGCTACCAATCTAGCCTTGTATCGAATTTCATTTTTACCAGGAAATCCTTCCTTCTTTGCATATACCCATTTGCATCCAATTTCCTTCTTTCCCTTGGGCAGTCTCACCAACTCCCAAGTCCTATTTTTATGAAGAGACTGCATTTCTTCATTCATAGCTTGCTTCCACTTTACACCATCAGAGTTACTTATTGCTTCTGTGTAAGTGGAAGGAACATCATCATCTGCAATTGGAAGTGCATAGGCCACCATATCATCAAAGCGAGCAGGCTTACGAATCTCTCTTCTTGGCCTCCTATATGCAATTGAATCTTGTTGCTGTAGAAGTTCTTGGGTCGAAACTTCTTCATCATTTGTTCTTTCAATATTAGCTGGATCATCATTAACCTTTTCAAACTCCACCTGCTGCAAAGTACTACTGGTTTTGTCATCCTTTTGTGAATCCTCGTTCTTCATCATGGTTGATTCATCAAAGTTACATCTCTACTGAAAACAATCTTCCTTGTATCAGGACACCAGAGACGGTATCCTTTTACACCACCAGTTATACCCATGAATAATGCTTTCTTTGCTCTTGGGTCTAACTTAGATTCTTTTACATGATAATATGCAGTGGAACCAAAACATGTAAAGAATCATAATCAGTAGCAGGTTTACCAGTCCACATCTCCATAGAAGTTTTTCCATTTATTGTAGCTGATGGCAATCGGTTAATTAGATGGCACGCATATGTAACTGCCTCAGCCCAAAATTCCTTTCCCAATCCAGCATTGGACAACATACATCGAACTTTCTCCAGTATAGTCCGATTCATGCGTTCTGCCACCCCATCCTGCTGTGGTGTATCTCGAACAGTGAAGTGTCGCACAATGCCCTCATCTTGACATACTTGTAGAAATGGATCATTTTTGTACTCAGTACCATTATCTGATCGAAGTCGTTTGACCTTTCGACCTGTCTGAGTCTCCACCATCTTCTTCCACTTCAGAAATGCATCCAAAACTTCATTTTTTCTTTTCATTAGATACACCCATACTTTTCTTGAATAATCATCAAGAAAAGTGACAAATAGTGCATACCTCCCAAAGAAGCCACTTTGGTAGGTCCCCACACATCACTGTGAACATAGTCCAGAATTCCTTTCGTATTGTGAATTGTTGAACCAAATTTTACCCTCGTCTGCTTGCCCAGAACACAATGTTCACAGAATTCCAATTTGCAAGAATTTGCACCTTTCAACAAGCCTTGCTTCGCCAAAGTCTGCAAAGCTTTTTCACCAGCATGTCCCAATCGCCTATGCCATAACCTGGTAGCCTCTGAATCTGCATCTTTCGCAGAAGCTGTTGATGTTGATCCAATAACTGTACTTCCATTTAAATAGTATAAGTTATTTCTTCTAGTGCCTTTCATCACCGTCAATACCCCAGCTACTACCTTTAGTAATCCATCTCTCAAAGTGATTGTGAGCCCTTTAGATTCTAGGGCCCCTAATGAGATGAGATTTTTCTTCAAGCTGGGTACATAGCGAACATCTGTCAGAACTTGGATTGAGCCGTCATGGTTCTTCAATTTGATTGTACCTACACCCATTGTCTTACAGGCACTATCATTGCCCATAAAAACAACTCCACCTTCTAGTTCTTCAAGACTAGAAAACCAGTCCTTATTAAGACACATATGGTAAGTACATCCCGAATCCAATATCCACTCATCCGTTTGACATGCCATTGCCATGCCAACCAAGCTAAAGTCTGACTCCTCATCATGCTCCGCTACACATGCATTAGAAATAGACTTGCCCTTTTGTAACTTAGGACAATTCTTTTTCCAATGCCCTTTCTCACGACAAAAGGCACATTCATCTTTGGCGGGTCTCCCTTTGGACTTACCCCTTCTACCAGGTTTGCTGCTGTGTGAACGACCTCTTACTGTTAAGACTTCTGCAGTTGTATCTCTGTGATCTCTTTTATCTTTCTTTCGAGTCTCAGATTTATACAACGCACTACAGACTGCATCAAATGTGATTGAATCTTTCCCATGAAGCAATGTGGTGGTAAGATGATCATATTCATCAGTAAGGGAATTCAACAACAATAATGCCTTGTCTTCATCTTCAAATTTCTCATCCAAATTTAGCAAGTCTGCTAAAATTTTATTGAATGAGTTCACATGGTCATTCATCGACATATCGGGTGCATACGTGAACCGAAAAAGTTTCTTTTTCATATAAAGCCTATTTTCAAGACTTTTCGTTAGAAACTTTTCTTCCAATGTATCCCACAGCTTCTTCGCTGATGTCTCCCTCATGACGGAGTACTTCTGCTCTTTGGCCAAACATAGGCGGATTGTACCACACGTCTGTCTATTGATCTTGGCCCACTCCTTGTCATCCATCTTGTCAGGTTTTTCTTCAAGGGCTATATCCAGCTCTTGCTGACATAAGACATCCAGGATCTCACACTGCCACATACCAAAATTATTGGTACCGTCAAATTTCTCTACTTCAAATTTTGCATTTGTCACAGTAGTCCTTGCTGATGACGATGCTGCTGCCATTTTTCTCCTCAATCCCAACTACTGTATACGTGAACAGTACCGTATACGTGAATAGTGCCGTATATGTGAATAGTACCGTATACATGAATAGTGCCGTATACGTGAATAGTACCGTAAACGGTCGTATTCCCCAAGTACGAACCTGGCTCTGATACCAATTGTTGCGCGAAAGCGTGTGAAAGAGTAAAATTATTGTACTGAAAAATCACACTAAGTTCAATTCCCAGGAAAGAGAGGTGGATCACGAGGATCGCTTACATACCAGATCTTTCCTAGCCAGAATATCCCTCTATCGTAATTTAATAGCACAATAAATCACTACAATGACACTTGCAAAATATGCAGAACAAAAATTAAAGAACACTAGAATTTTAACGAGGTTCAGCAAATTTTGCCTACGTCCTCGGGCACTACCAAATATATTTCACTCCAAAAATACAAGTGAAAGTTTACAAATAGGGAGAGAGAACAATTGCCTTAAGTAGAGAATGGCAAGTGTGGGATGAAGAAAGTAAGAAATGGTTAGGCCTATTTATAGTTGAGGTTTAAGGATCAACTTGCAATGTCCCTATACAATTAGGGACCAAAATTGCAATTATCCCATGCCAACTAATCTTACTTTCTACTTTCGGTGCCTTTCGGTGCCAACTTTCTGCCACTATTCATCTTTGAAAAGTCAAAGATTGTAGGTATCCAATAATCTTTTTAGCACATGGATAAGGAACCATGCAAACTCAAAAACCTCGAGAAAGTAGTATACATCAATATATCATATTTAAATACACATGCAAAGAAGCCCATTATGACTCAACTTTTAAAGCTCGTAATTAAGTCATAAGGGTACGAAAAACCCAAAACAAGAAGCCAAGACAGGCTCTCTTTTATCATGAAATCTTACGAGCACTATTTCGTACAATTGTTCTGTGAATCATTGTAGATTTTTTATCGTGATTTCAAATTCAAGTATATAATTAAAATTTAAAATTTAATATAAAACTATAATTTAAGTTACTTTTTTAACCATGTCAAATTTCTCATAAAGTCATTGCCAAAAGAAAAAAATAAAGAAGAAAAATTCTCATAAAACAAACATATGGAAATCTTCTCAAAATGCTTTAGAGCTAGTTTTTTTAGTAGGGTTTATTTTTACTTAAAAGCCCATTTGAATTTTCTTTGTAAACAAACAAGATAAAGGCCCAAATCAACTAATACAACGTAGAATTTTCTCTCTAACAGGACATTTTCGAGGGAAAATATATATTACACGTAGGACAAAAATATTTCGGAAAAGTACAAGTGTTCGATGAGTCTCGATCATGGAAAAAAACATGTCTCTAGAACCAACTCAAAACTTCAGATACAGATTGTTGTCATTATCGCCATGCTTATATGTTGGGAGATAAAAATAAAATCCTGGGAAATTCTCTGTTTTCCAGAAAAAAAACGTAAAAACAGAGTGAACAAAAAATGTCGCTTTATTACAGATGGAAAAATTTCGAGGAAGACGAGGATCGACCCGAAAAGCCTCGCCGGTTTGGGGTCACTGAAATGCGAGGACCCAATCATACTCTCTTGACCCAGAACGTTCTTCAGGTATGGAATTTCAATGGGTTGTTTTTAAATTTCGGAAATTTATGATTGAGCTGAATAAAAAAGGTTTCTTTTTTCACCAGGATATATTTGAATCAATGGGTCAATTTGTTGATGGGTTGAAGTTTTCCGGGGGTTCTCATAGTTTAATGCCTAAATCGTTTTTGAAACAAGTGATTGATATGGCTCATCAACATAATGTTTATGTTAGTACTGGTGATTGGGCTGAACATTTGATTCGTAAAGGTCCTTCGGCTTTTAAATATTATGTTGAAGTAAGTTGAGTTATACCGAGATTGAAGCTTTTTTATGGTTAAAGTATTTTCCTTTTTTTGATAATGTTGTGATTTAATGTTCTTGAAGGAGTGTAAGCAAATGGGGTTTGATACAATTGAGTTGAATGTGACATCACTTGAAGTTCCTGAAGATACACTTTTGAGATATGTGAGATTGATTAAAGGTGGTGGCTTAAAAGCTAAGCCTCAGTTTGCTGTCAAGTTTAATAAGTCTGATATTCCTATTGGTAGTGATAGAGCATTTGGAGCTTATGTTCCTCCTCCTCCAAGATCTACTGGTATGGATCTCATTCCTGTTTTTTTTTCCTCTGTGTGTGTGTAAGCAAGGTATTCTCATGTCCGTTTTGGGTTCATGGAGACTAATCTTTTGGGAGTCGTGATTGCCCGGATAATGTACCTTATCACTGCACTTAAATTCTTGTTGGTGAACTATATTTCATTGAATGAGTTACTATTAGGTAAAAGTACCATAGAGGCTCTTGTACTAAAAGTCAAATTACATTTTGTTCTCTCTACTAAAAAAATTGGACTAATTAGTCCCTGTATATTAGATCAAAGAGCAAATTGGTCCTTTTATTAATAATTTTATCATCTATTTTTACCGTTAAAAATTGGTCCTTATAGGTTAGAATGAGGCACACGTGGCACATTACTTGTAATTATTATTTAGTTATTCTGTCAGCAACACTAGTTTATAATAATAGAAATGGATTAAATTTTAATAGAAAGGATTAGTTTGTTCTTTGATATAATGTACAGAGATTAATTTGCCTATATTTTGAGTAAATGGGACAAAATGCAATTTGACTCTTAGTACAGGGGCCTCCATGGTACTTTTACCGTTACTATTGGTTTTTATGATTTTTTTTTCCAAATTTTGACGAGGGATTTGCATTTGTTTTGCTTTTATTGAATTAAGTTTCAAGGGAATTGAACCATATAGCCAATCATACTTTTTTCAGTGATTGCCATCTTTTAGACCCTTTATTTTCATGTATATGGATGTTCATAGCAATAATGTTCAGTTTTTGTACTGGTTAGAATGAGTGGAACCGTTGAAATATGGTTTGGTTGAACCAATGTGGTCTCTGAGCTGTTTTCAAAAACCAACTATCATTGTTGCATTTACTATAACCCGAATATATTTACAGAACTTGTTGAAGATGTTGACCTATTGATCAGGAGGGCTGAGAGATGCTTAGGAGCTGGTGCAGACATGATTATGATCGATGCAGATGATCTATGCAAACATGCTGATTCAGTACGGGCGGATGTAATTGCAAAGGTTATTGGTCATCTAGGTCTTGAGAAGACAATGTTCGACGCTTCAAATGCTAGAGCCTCCGAGTGGTTTGTCAGGCAATATGGACCAAAGGTATAATGATTATTCATTAAGTTAACCCATACCAAATTCTGATGTTTCTGATTATATATAACTGACATTCATGACTTGTTACTTTCAGGTGAACCTCTTTGTGGATCACTCTCAGGTAATGGATTTAGAGTGTCTCAGAGGATGCAACCTTGGAAAAAATCACAACTCGGTCCTTGGTTCGTCGTATTTTCTGTTCTGAACTGGTAAAGACTTATAGAGATACAACTTCCCTGCTGTAGTTTATCAAGTAAGCATTGGTATGCCTTATGTTTGTGCTGAGAGTGTGAAGTTTAATCGAGATGAAAACATTATCGACTATTATTGCAATAAAGTTGAAGCTCTTTACAATGACTGATTTTTTGTTTTCATGTTGGATTCTACTGATTTTGCCTATATCTTTTCATCTTTCAGTTAAGGAAGAATCAAAAGTCCCTTGTAAGTCCAGTTCAAAAGTAGTTTCTTCTGTTATAACCCGGTAGGTTTCCGAGTTCCTCGGCTTAAGAATCTCGGACAGTGCCAACACAATCTTCCTCATTGAGGGCCTTTTTCTTGAAACAGGATTTACACAATTATAAGCAAGACCACCCATAAAATTTAGTTGTTGAACATCAAATTTTCCTTCAAGTCTAGGGTCTGCAATCTCTTCCCACCCTTCATTGTCCTCTACACCAAGAGCCACCTATTCAATGTCAAGGCCTGTCAATTAAATGTTCATAATCTATACGTATAATATCAAGTAATCATAAGCTAAGCACGTCTTGAACTTACAAACTCTACGTATTCCATGAGATTCTTCTGTGCATTCTTGCCACTCATTAGTTCAAATAGGAGAACCCCGAAACTGTAAACATCACTTTTCTTAGTAAAAATTGATGTAGATATGTATTCTGGGTCTACGTAACCGAAAGTTCCTTTAATATCAGATGAAGAATGCAAAGCACTCTTCTCCTGCCTTGAAATCCCAAAGTCAGCTACCTGCACAGTATGGCCTTATTAAGCCTCATTCATAGGAGAAATGAAGTATCTAGCAGAGAACTGAAAACTTACTCTAGCTTTCATGAAGTGATCCAACAAAATATTCGACGATTTGATGTCCCGGTGCACTACTGGTGGAACAGCCTGTTATGAAAACTGGCGAGTGAGCAAACTATGTATTTAAACCGTAAACCCTAAACCAGATTAACTTACCCCATAATGAAGATATTCCAAACCCCTTGCCACATCTAGAGCTATCTGTACCCTCAGATTCCAGGTCAAAGGCTCAAGTTTTTCATCTGCAATTCAAACGTGATAATGCATTTTGCATCATGACAAGTACTATTGAATTTGTTTCTTGGACAAAGTATGCATGCATTTTTATGATAGATGACGTTACATGAATGGAGTTTCAATGGTAAAAGTATCATGGATACTTTTGTACTAACTGATAGATTATGCTATGTTTTCTTTATTCAAAAGAATGAGCAAGTTAATATATTGTACGTAAGATTAAAAAGTAAATTGATCATTTTTGTTAAATTTAATCAATTTTTACTGTTAAAAACAGATGTGGTTGATAAAATAATTAAATAATTACATATAGCGTGCTATGTGTATTTCATGTTGGCATATAGATATTAGTTTTTAATAATAAAAATAGATGAATGAATTCTTAACAGAAAAATATGTTTGATTTAATTTAAAGTATAAAAATTAATTTATATATCTCTTAATAGAAAGGTAGAGTGCAATGCTATTCGTGCCCTTATCAGCTTTGATTATTCTTACTGTATAAATGGGAGGCAAGGCTTCCATTTCTCATATAAACATAAACAAGCATATGCAGTCCTCTTTCAGCACAATACCCCATCAAGTTCACGAGGTTCCTATGGTGTAATCTTCCAAGCAACAGAACCTACAAAGCAACAAAATATTGATGTGTACAAGCTTTCACTTGATTTCCAATAAAACCAAATCATTGATTCATAGGACATGGAAATGGAAAACAGATTTTAGTTACCTCAGTAAGGAATTCCATTGCACCTTGCTTGGAATCAGTAGCAAGCACTTTAACAGCAACTGTCTGACCAGTTGTTATTTGAGCTTTATAAAGAGGACCAAATGCCCCTTCACCTATATTCGTCGTAAAATTCCATGTGGCTTTTTGTAGCTCTCTGCAAAACATTTCGTCCTGAAATAACGTTGAGAAAGAAAATAAACGAAAAGAAAGTCTGAAATGCAAAAACCCTTTCATACTTGTAAGAGTATTTTGGTATGCCGCATGCGGATGCCACACTCTTCCTCCGAAGCCCTTCTAACCATTGGGGCATGTTACTCCATTCAGATGTCCTAGGGGAATCTCGACTATGGTTAGAATCCGACAATACTGTGCTGGAATCTGATCCATGAATACGGATGGGGTGATTGTCAGCCCTTGGACCAACCTTTTCCGTATCATGAGATCGATCGAAACGTCTCTTTCGGTACATAATGTACCATGCAATAGCCATGGCCAAAATAATACCAACTCCTACTCCAATGGTGGTGCCAAAAACTAATCCCAACTCGCAAGTTCTCATTTCTTAAAATAAAACCTGTTAAAATTTTCACTTAAATCTATTATTTAATAAGAAAAAAGAAAAAGAAGAAGAAAAACATGTAAAGTTATGTTTTCTTTTTTCAGTTTTTGTTTGATACCTACAAGCATGTGCGGATTAGACCGGACCTGTCTGGGAAAATTATAACCATCCATATATAGCCCAAGTGCATGTGCATTGGTATTAATTAAATAACGTTAAGATTTTTTTTATATAGTAATAAAGCTGGATAATCATTAATTAAAATTAAGGATGTGACACGTAATTAAGTACTTGTCAATCCAGACGATTGCTTTAATGGATTAGTATGTTTGCCTTCAATATGGAGATTTTATGCCTATTTTGGTGTTTGATGATATCTGGGAAAAAATGGATTAAAGGCAATGGAAGGCAATCAAATATACTGGCGTAATTCGTTTCCTTATTTAGATGATTAGGGTGGTGAAAATACGGAAATAGATGAAACTTTTGCCTACATTACCTATTAAGTGATGATTAGTTATCGAGGGAAAAAGGTAATAAACAAGAAGTTATTTACTATTATTATGGTAGTGAAAATTGAAAAATGTATTATGGATATGTCTTTGTTGGTAAAAGTACCATAAATATCCCTATAATAGAGTAAATTGTTATGTTACGTACTTTTATTTAAAAAATAGATAAATTAGTTTCTGTACATTTTTATTAAACAACGAAGGTAGCATGTCACACATACGTTACTCTAACATATAGAGACCAGTTTTTAGCAGTAGAAATAAACAATTTTTAACAAAATGATCAATTTAATTTTTTAATCTAACGTACAAGAACTAATTTACCTATTTTTTGAGTAGATAAGGCAAAATGAAGTGTAATTCCTACCGTAGGGGTTTTATAGTACTTTTATTGTTATTGTTTTTTTCTTCCTAGTTTGGATAGCATTTCTTTTGGGCGGTAAACTGTGCCTGAAAAGCTAGTAGAATTTATAGAGCGAATGTGAGTTGTGGGTGTTGGAGTTTTGGTTTCGAGATACTGTTTGATGTTTAAGTTAGTATAAGAGTTCTGTAAGGAAGAAAAACAAATTATGAGGATTCATAGATTTGATATTGTATTGTCATTGTGTTGAAGCCATGTTTTTAAGGAAGTTATTGATGAGTGTTGTATAGAGAACTAGAGATATGATAAAATATATATATATATACACACTAAAAACCACCATAAGTTAAGCTTTCGCGCATGGGATATGTGTAACTGATTTTATAAGTTTAAATTGGTGAGGTACTTAGGAAAACATATGTGTGCTTGTTAGATACAAAGTTCATTGAACATAACTTACGTGCTAATTTTACTCGATAGTATTAAGTAGGGGCAAGTGTTTGACCGAATCGAATCAAATAGAGTTAATCAAGTTGACGAGTTATATTTTATAATTCTAACTTGATTTGAACTTTTTTTGAATTGAGTTGAGAAAATGCAATTTAAGTCGAAGTGAAATCATTTGAATTAAATTAAAAATAAATTTACAATATAACTAGTTCCATGTTAGAGCATATATATTTAAAAATTATTTTGATTTTTTTTGTATTTTTTGTTGAAAGGGACCAATTTATTCATTTTTTAAATTGACAAGGACCAAATGGGTATTTGCATCAATATATTATTTGAGTTATTCAAATTTTTTGAGTTATTCAAATTGTAAAATTAAACTCGACTCAAACTCAAAAAACCAAACTACTTATTCAAGTTCGACTTGAAAATACCGAATAACTCATTTGATTAATTCAAAATTTGAAAACTTTTTGATACTTTTAAATCGAATCGAGTTTTGCTCACCGCTACACTCAAGTGACTATGATATAAATTACGTTTGAAAGTAGATGTATGTGTTTTGGAATTTTTTTTGGCTGCATAAAATATTAATATATCAAATTTATATATGAATTTTATTTTAATGTGTAATTTGATATATAAGTTTTGATTTTGCATAAATATACACATCAATTTTAAATTGTGGTTCATATATATATATATATATGAAACTTTAATTTTAATTCAATAGTACACCTTTAAAAAAATGAATAAATACATATATTTTCATTTTTTTATTAATATAATAGTCTGTGTATGTAATATATAAATGTAAAATGATGCTAATTTGATATTTAGTTAGACAATAATTGTTCTCTTATTTTAATATATTAGAATGCAAAGTTTTAGAAATTAAGGGTGCATGTGATTTAGACAACATTCTCTATTTTCATTTTCCAAAAACAGTTTTCATTTTCTATTTTTTGAAAATTTAAAAATATTTTTGGTAAATGAAAATAAAAATACTTTGGCTAGAAAGACTGTTGTTTATGTTTAAATTGTGGTGCCAATGAGGGCATATTGGTTAGGCATATAGGTTGATAGAGAATTGGTATAATTTGACATGATTTAGCATTTTTTTTGTTGTGTTTTGAGTAGTTGTATACATGATTTTTGGTAAGCTTGGGACTTAAGTAAACCATTGTTGAAAATCTTGCATTTCAAGGTATCAAATAATACACACGGTCAGGGGAGAACCCAGCACCTCCTAAAATAGAAAATTTTTTATATATGCCCTTTAAGATTTTTAAAATATTAAATTAATACATGTTGCCTGTAATAGCCCGATTTTGGGTTTAGTCGAAACAGTAGTTTCGGGACCACAAATCCGATGAGAAAAAATTTATTTTAAAATTTTGACATGAGTTGCATTATGATAGGAATGTTGCATGAAAATACTGATATGAAAATTTTATCGATTTAGTGATTAATTAATGAAATGACCTATTTGTATAAAATGTAGAAATTGAATTCTAGAAGCTAGAAGGGTTAAATAGCTATGAAATTCAAAACCAGAGGTTCTTATATAGTAAATAGGCTATCAATCAAAAGATGGTGGATTTTTATGGATGAATCATCCATGAAATTTGAGAAAAAGAGAAGGACTAAATTGGAATTTGGGGAAATTAAAAGATGATAATTAATTACATGAACATATCATCCTTTTCTATCATCTTCTTCCCCAAAATTTACATGGAAACCCTAGGAGAGAGAAAAGAGACTTTCTTGGCATAAATTGGTAAGTAATCATGTCCCGTTTTTAATAATTTTTATATTTTTGAGATCGAGATAACATATTCTCTCTATTTTGAGGATTTATTTGAAAAGTTATCAAGGTATGGAAATTGTGTCATGGATGAACATGCTGAAAATTGAAAATTTATGGTAGAAAATAAAAGGTTGTTAGTAAATAAACAACTTTCACAAAGTGATTTTGGGTGAAATTGAGATTTAGGGACTAAATGGTAAACTAGTGAAATTCAAAGGAAAATTTTGATTTTTTGTGAAATCTATGGACTTTTATAGATATATATGAATTTCGTTTAGGCTTGAAAAGGGGGTTGAATTGTATGAATTTCATTTTTCGAGCCTAGGGACAAAATAGGAATTAATGAAAAGTTTAGGGGCAAAAATGTAATTTTTCCAAAGAGTGATTTTTGAACTAAATTGAATAATGTGAGTGTTAAATAAGTTAAACATGTTGTTATAAATCAAGAAAGAAGGGAAATTGACCTTGATCAATAAAAAGAAAAGTGAGAAAAAGTGAATATGAAAGAGTACATTCAACAACAAAACAGTTTAGACAACAAAAGTTTTGTGAATTTGAAAAATCATCAAAAATGGTGAAAAATTAATTAGAAGCTGAATAATATATGAAATTAAATCTGAATGAGTTTATTTTCACATAAAAGAAACAGTGTATACAAAAAATTTTATATTATGAGATATTTGAATTTGGGTGAGATAGGGTCAGAATGATTTCAGAATTCCCTATTTTGACTTGGAAAAATCATTAAAAAGTTTACAAAAATAATTATAGGTTATAATTTATATGTTTAAAATCCTTAATGAGTCTATTTTCAATATAAATAAATGAGGATATCATTCGAATTCTGTACAATGAGATAATTAATTTTTAGTGAAGATAGGTCGGAACTGTCAAACAGTGAAATAGGGGAACTTTAAAGAATAAACTGTACTTATTGGCTAAACCAAAAATTCTGAAAATTTTATGGTAATAAGATATGTGAGTCTATTTTGAGGAAAAATTAACATATCTCAATTTGGAGCTCTGTAGCTTGAGATATAAATAAATTAGTGACTCTAACTCAAACAGACAGCTTGAATTTACATACAGGAAAATAGTTATAGTATGGATAATGTTGTTTAAATGTGTTTACACATTAAGGATGTGGAATAGAGAGGAGGAGGAGGAAAATTATATGTGAATATTCAGCTAATATGAGTTTATTTTAAAATAGCTAATGTACATGTTATAGGTTCAGGGACTAAATTGAATAAAAGTAAATTTTTAGGGTAATTTTGTAAAAATATAAAAATGACCAAATTACATGAAATGAATTGTTTTATTATTTAATTTAATAAATTGAATGAAATATTAATTTAGATTAAGATCGGGCAGAAAATTGAGGGAAATAGAAAATTTCCAAAATGCCCTTGTATCTTGGTATTTTTGCAAATTAATCTGGTAAGTTCGTATGAACTATATTCTATACAATTTTGACTAAAGTGAATGTTATTTGGTGATGAATAATATATATGTATATGTGTTAGTATTGAACTGAATTTAGAGAACTGAATTGAATAAGAAATATGTGTTTGTATCACTATAATTCAAACTTTATCATTATTATGTGTTTAATTTACTAATTATGTGTGGTGAGTATTTTAAGGTAAGTGTTTATTGAAATGATAAATTTATGATTGGGTATTGAAATTGAGACTGATACTGATACTGAACTGAATTATGGAATATTAAATATTGTTTTGAGTACTGAGTTGAATTGTGAAGTTACTGAATATTGTTATGTATACTACATTAAACTGTGAAATTAGTGAAGTAATGAATTACTGCAATATTGTGAAACTAATTGAAATAAGGAATTATAATTGATACTGAACTAAGATGGAAATTGTACTGAAAAGTGAATTAAATACCCTATTAACTAGTCGGGTTTGTCGGATATAGTTGGCATGCCATAGGATATGGGAGAGTACGGGTTTTTTTCGGCTTACTGATCAGGCACTTATGTGCCGACTACTGTTACTGTTACTGATTCGACACTTTGTGTATCGAATACTGTTACCGTATTATTATAGATTCGGCACTTTGTGTGTCGAATACTGTTATCGTTACTGTTACCAATTTGACACTTTGTATGTCGAATACTATTACCGTACTGTTACAGATTCGGCACTTTATCTGTTGAATACTGTTACTGTTACTATTACTGCTACCGTTATTGCTTACTGTTTAGGTACTGTGTACCGTTAAGGTACAATGTGCCATACTGGTGTGTTTGGTTGGAATCCACGTATTCGCCAAAGCCTGAGTCTGTTAATAGGGGTAATTAAATGAAAAGTTAAATGGAACAAAATGAAACAGTTGAGCTATTGAAAGAAACGTGATTGTGGAATATAATTTGAAAATGTGAATTGAATATGAAAATGTGAAATGAAAACATGAATTAAATATTCATGAGATAAATAATGGCTCAATGTGATAGTATATGATATTAACTAATGAAAGCCAAATTGAATTGTTATTGGAAATATATTATCGAATTTAATATTCAGTTTAGATTGAACACGGGATTGAGTACAATTGTTCTGTGGCAAAGGATGAATTGTCGGATAAGACCATAGTTGGACTATGGCACAAAAAGAACGATATACTCATATCCATAAGCCGCTCTTTGATTCAGTAAGAAATGGTAAGAGACTTATGTGTTTGAATTGAAAGAATTATAGATTATTATTGATATCGATCTGAAGGAAGTGTGTTTATTGATTATATTGTATTTGACAAAAGAAATTATGAAGTATTAGAGTTATTTAAAATTTTACTAAGCATTCATTACTTACGTATTTGTTTTTATTTATCCTACAGATTATCGGAAGCTCGATTGGGTTGGAAACTTGTTGGAGATATATCACACTATCCGTTGGTTATATAGGTATGTTCGAATGTTTGGATTTTGGATATAGTGGCATGTATAGGTATTTTGTTTAATAATGGTCTATTTCCATTCACACGTGCAGAGACACGGGCATGTGTCCCCTACTTCTAAGAAAAAAAATTTGAAAAGTTGAGAAATGACCGTATTTAATTTGTAAACTCCGGTAATACTCCGTAACCTATTCCGGCGACGGATTCAGGTTACCCTTAAAAATGATAAAAAATTTATTTAATCATTTAAAAATTATAAAGATCTAGATTATTAAAATTGTGAAATTGTACTTTTACTATCGTAAATAATTACAATTTAATTTCGCCTCCTAAAAAAAGTTTTTGGCTTCACCCCTGCACACAGCTGTGTGCTCTGTTCAATAATCTTAGGTCCACATGGCATCAATTAGTTACACGGTCTGAAGATACAACCGTGTGTTTGTTTTCAATAATGAAAATAGTGAAAACAATTTGGTATGTATTTTTCAAAATGAAAAAGAAAAAAAATAAGTAAATGATCAAATTAAAGTATAATTTATTAAAAATGTATTACAATAGTAAAATAAAATGCAATTAAATAAAAAAAAAGTTTAAAGGTTATAAAAATAAAAATAAAATACTTCTAAAAGGATTCAAAATGGGATAAATTTTAAAAAATTTATTTGTTTTTGTTATGAATATCTTATTAAGTGAATGTCCATCAACATTAGGATACGTCTTGATGTATTTTAAATTCTAATAGTCATTAGAAGTAGATCTTTTACTTTATTTATACTTTTTATGCCTATAAATAGAGGCTTTGGAGAATTTGTAAATATTCTGATTGATCAATAAAATACGCTCTCTCTTTGTTCTCCCATTCTATCTGTTCTTTACTCTCTGTCTATTTATTTTATAATAGTTTTCAACTTTTTTTTTCATTTTTTGTAAAACATTTTTATTGAAAATAATGAGAACATGTTTTCTTTTACCAATTTTCACATAATTTTATTTTTATTTTATAAAATTCATTTTCAAAATTTTTAACCAACCATGTTTTTGTTTTTATTTTGATGATTTTTATGCAAACAACATACAAGTTCATTAAGTGTTGTGGACATTATATTTTGTAATGGCCTAAATTCAAGGTTATCGGAACAGTGGTTTTGGGACCACAAATCCGATGAAGAAAAATTTATTTTTCTTATATTTTTATGGTCTACGATTTCACAAAATGATTTCGTGAAAATTTCGTTCGAAAATTTCGACGTTTGGGCACTCAATTTAGTCAAAAGGACTAAATTGTAAAAAGTGCAAAAGTTGAGTTCTACATGTTAGAAGTGTCCAATTATTATGAAATTTTAAATTGGAGGTCCTTATATGGTAATTAGACCATTGGTAACTTGGTAGACAAAAATGGACATGAGATAAGTGAAATAGAAAATTTTTTAAGTTAGGGGCAATTTGGTAATCTAGTAATAAAAAGAATTAAAAAGGAAAAAGATGGCAAAAATCATCTTCTTCTTCATTAGGATGAAATCAGCAAGGGGGGAAGCCATATTTAGGGTTTTCAAGCTTCCAAGCTCCATAGTAAGTGATCCCAAGCCTCGTTTTTAATGTTCTTTACGTTTTTGAGATCCCGATAGCTTAATTTAACTTATTTTAGCAATAATTTAACCTAGGGTTTTTATTTGGAAAAATACCCATAGGTGAAAAGTGTTTATTTTGATGCTTTATGATAGAATATGAAGCTATAAATTATGTTAAACAATTTTTGCCAAGCGATTTTAAGCGAACACGAGTAAGTAGACATAATCGATAAAAATATCTAATATTCATAAGTACATGTTAGAGTGGGAATTTGATGTTGGCATAGAAGAGAAAAATGTTCAGAATGTCATAAAACATAAGAATATGAGATGAAGTTTAATTTCCGGGCCTTGGGGCAAAAATGTAATTATGCAAAAGTTTAGGGGCAAAATAATAGTTTTGAAAAAGTTAGAGTCGAGGGCTGTTTTGATGAATGTGAGTATTAAATAAGTTAAATTTTCTATTTTAGATCAAGAAGAAGGAAATTCGAGGTTAGACAAAGGAAAGAATAAAGTTGAGGACTAAGTTGGTGAATTGGGCTATATTTGGTACCGAGGTAAGTTTACGGTAAATAAATACAATATTTCAATAATTATTATTAATATTGTTATTTTCCAGCAATTATGCATTTATTTTATGAATTTATTTAATGTTGATCCAAGCATGAAATGATAAAGAATTAAAATTAAAAAGTCATGTTGATACATAAGGATGGTACTGGATACGAATGTCATGACATTTGGGTAAATAGGTCCCATGTAAGACCATGTCTGGGACATGGCATTGGCACCGAGATGAGAGGTCCCATGTAAGACCATGTCTAGGACATGGCGTTGGCACCGAGATGAGAGGTCCCCCGTAAGACCATGTCTGGGACATGGCATGGGCACCGATATAAGAACATCTCATGTAAGACCATGTCTAGGACATGGCTTTGGGATGTTATGATCAAAAGATACCCGAGTATCCTTATTATTCTAATGTGGTTCAACGGGCTAGTAAACGAATCAGGTACATGAAAGTTCAGTTAAAGAAAAGAAATGGCCAACTCAGGTGAGTTATAAGAGTTAAGAATTTATTATATTAACAATTTATATTCAACGATGCAGCAAGAGAAGAGTAAGTTATGACCACAAGTATATTAAGTAAACAAGCAAGAGAGCTAGTATGAGATTAACTAAAGAGTAAACTAGAGATATAGACATTTGAGTTTAATTATTTGAGTTAAATATTGTTATTTATTTGATAGTAAACTTACTAAGTTTTATGCTTACGTCTTTTATTTCTCTTTCTCTTATAGTATTGCAAGGCTACTTCAAGGATCCTAAAGAAGTCGGAGATCGTCCACACTATCAAGAACAACTACTCGGTATTTTATGATGAAACATGTTTGAGTTATGGCATGTATAGGGATTTAGTTATTTTGTATGTTTGTATTTATGATTTTGCTATAGAATGATGTGTAAGTATTTGATGATGAATGGTTGTTTAAATGGTCAAGTATGAAGATGTTTGTTGTTATAAAAGTCTAGGTGATAAATTATGTATGAAAATCATGAAAGGGTAAAATTTTGCTAAGAAACAGAATTCAGGCAGCAGCAGTGACGTGACTTTGAAAAATCACCTAGGATAGTATAAAATGAATTAGAGGGTGAATGATATATGTAATTAAATCTTGTTGAGTCTATTTTCATGGAAAAATAACGGTTTAACAAAAGTAATTTTATATTTTGAGATATATGAATTTTAGTGAGACAGGGTCAGAACTGTTTTTGGAGTCCCCTGTTCTGAGTTTAGAAAATCATTAAAAATTGTATAAAATGGTTATGAGTTATAGTTTATATGTCTAGATTTCTTATTGAGTCTATTTTCTGTAGAAACAAGTAAGAACTTCATATGAAAATCCTACAGTGAGAAAATTTATTTTTAGTGACAAGAGGTCAGGATAGTCGATTAGCGAAATAGGGGAGATTTTAACTAATAAACTGTACTAATTGACTAAGAAAAAAATTCTAAAAATTTTATGGTAGGAAGATATATGAGTCTAGTTTCAGGGAAAATTTACGGAATTAAATTTCGAGTCCCGTAGCTCAAGTTATAATCAATTTAGTAACTGCTGCGCGATTGGATAGGTTTGCTGTAAATAGTGAAATTAATTTTCAAAGTAAATTTTTAAGCTCCGAATTAGTAAGATAAGCTAAGTAATGCCTCGTGCTTGACTCCGGCAACGGTCTCGAGTAAGGGGTGTTACATATTTTCTTTTCAATACAATAGTGATTTGAATTTTGAATTTGACATCTAAATTTAGCAATTAGGTTTATTTTAGTATTTGTATTTTTTTAGTTTAATTTGGTCTTTAAACTATTAACTTGGATTCTGTCTAGATTTGATGATGTGACAAATGTTACTAGAACAGGACCAGATTGGATAGACCAAAAATTGATTGATATAATAGTATGAACAAAGGGTTGAATCAATTAGCTTGAAAACTGCTTGAAGTTGGTAAAAATTGAAAACCGAGACAAAAAGCGACAGTTGAACAAGTTTAGTAAATTTTTTATTTTTAGAATTTTATGAAATTTTAATTAATTATTATTAGTCCGAAGATTGAACCAATCGAACTAGTTAAATCAGAAACTGATGGTTTGGCCTGTTCAACTACTTATCTGATTATTAAAACAATGAAATTTAACACAATCTCATAGTGTCATATCCTTAAAATTTTATAATTTTTAAGTCCAAGACTAAAATATACTTAATTGTCAAGTACAAGTATCAAAGTGAACAAAAAAATTACAAATATAAAAGTCAACTTAATTATCAAATTGAGAAAACAAAAACTATATAATCCACGACCTCGTTAAACATAATAATATGAACCCTAATTGAATTATACACAAAGATATCACATACAAATTCTTAATACACTAATTTTTATACTATTTTACATGTCTTTTCTTTCACAATAATTTGTTTTATATGAATTTTAAATTGTATTTTCCACGTTTTTTGTAAGAAAGATATTATATGCAAGGGTTGATGGATAAAAGTACGGACCCCTTCACATGAAAAACAATATATTAAAGAGGGTATCAAGGAGTAGTCATTTAGATTACGAAATCAAGGGATATTTATTGAGAAATGATTCAAACCATGTATTTTGGAGGAGGTGTAGTCCATATACATGTGTAAGTTACAACATTCATTAGCCTATAAATTCAGGATGTGTGGTCCATATACGTGGGTAAGTTACAACATTCATTAGCCTATAAAATCCATTAGCTTTTTTATTCTAGCTCACACAAATCATATTCCCATTGCGCCCCCCCCCCCAATGGAGTGTAGTAGGCAAGTGCAGGTAGTAGATGACAAGCAGCAAGTTGTAAGTTGCCACATGAAATCAGCAGCCTTTGATGAGATCCAACAAAGACGATCTGCAAATTATAAGGCTAACATTTGGCAATATGATTTCTTACAATCCCTTCCAACCATATATAATGTGAGCTTCATTTCACTCCAATCATTCTCTCTCTCTATATATATTGTTTTTTTACAGTAAACACTTTGTATTAATTGTTGGGTCTTTTTCAAAGCACTTTTCTCCCTTCAACTAAATTAACCGCCAAATACATTTGCAGGGTGTGGAATACACGTTAAGGGTTGAGAATTTGAAAGAGAATGTGAAGGACATGTTTGTGGAAGCAAAGGACCAATTAGCCAAATTGGAGCTGATTGACATTATCAGAAAACTAGGCCTTGGGGACCTTTTTGCAGAGGAAACGCATAAAGCTTTACAAACTGTAGTATCTTCCATGAAAAACAACAAAAATGGTGAAGAAGAAGAACTCTATATGACTGCTTTACGCTTCAAGCTCCTTAGGCTGCATGGCTACGACGTTTCCCAAGGCATGAAATCTAATCATTATCTCTAGATTAAACTATCTTTTTACAGTATATCTAACTCTCATGAACTACGCAGATGTATTCAATGCAGTCTCAATAACCAAATGCAGTGACATCAAGGGATTGCTTGAACTCTTTGAAGCTTCGTATCTAGCTTTTGAAGGAGAAACCATTTTGGATGAAGCTAAAGCTTTTTCAATGGAAGCTCTTAGGAATGTTTATCCTACACTGGATTTGAACTTAGCTAAGGAAGTTGCTCATGCTTTGGAACTTCCAATGCATTGGAGAGTACAGTGGTTTGATGTTAAATGGCGCATCACCATGTATGAAACATACAATAAAAACATAGACAAACGTTTTCTTGAATTGGCTAAACTTAACTTTAACACAGTCCAAGCCATACTTCAGAAAGATCTAAGGGAAATTTCCAGGTGATGAACGATGACAAGCACTGTATTGTTTTCATCTTTCAATCTCATGACACATGCAAATGGAACTTATATATGTATGTATGTATGTATGTATGTACGCATGTATTCAGGTGGTGGAGGAACCTAAGGATAATGGAGGGTTTAAACTTTACAAGGGATCGATTGGCTGAAAGTTTCTTATGCTCAGTTGGACTTACTTACGAGCCTCAATACAGTTGTTTCAGAAAATGTCTCACTAAGATTACCACCATGATATTAATCATAGATGATGTTTATGATGTTTATGGTTCCATTGAAGAGCTAGAGCAATTCACCGAGGCTGTTGACAGGTAATATATATATATATATATATTTGTTGATGGGCTAACTCTTTTAAGAAAAGTCTTCAAACTATTTATCGTCCGTTTGGCAGTTGGCTGAGCCCCCAACAACGTTAAGGTATTGTCCTCAAGTTGAGGTTTTGCCTACTTTCTTTGGTGAGAGCCTTGAAGGGTTTATAGAGGGAAAATGCCTTGATTGGTGAAGATATAACTAGCAAAACTTAAGGGAGAAGTGTCATATAGCGCGTAATAAAGTAAAAGTATCATGGAGGCCTTTATACTTGAAGTTTGATTGCATTTTACCCCTTCTACTAAAAAATGAGCAAATTAGTGTTTTTACATTAGATCAAAGAGTAAACTGATCCTTCTGTTAAAAATTCTATCTATTCTATTGTTAAAAATTAGTCATTTGTTAGAATAATATACGTGTGGCATGCCACGGATAACTATCTAGTTATTTTGTCAACAAAGTTAGTTTTTAACAGAAAAATATGGATGGAATTTTTAATAGAAAAGACCAGTTTGCTCTTTAATCTAAGTTAAAGGGACTAATTTGTCCATTTTTTAGTAGGAGGGACAAAATACAATCTAACTCCTAGTACAATAGCCTCCATGATACTTTTACTTGTGCAATAATAATTATGGAAGTTACCTATGTGCAGGGGACTCAAACCACCAACCTAAAGCATATTAACTTACATAACTATATTACGCACTATAGTGCCACCTTTCCCCTGAGTCTTGCTAGTCATATTTCTATATCTTCACCAATTGAGGTGCTCTTTTATTCGTGAACTGTACACAGCTCTTGACAAAAGAGAGAAACAAAACCTTGACATAGGGATAATACCTTAAAGTTGTTGGGGGTTCGACCGTCTACCTGTCAAACAACACTTTGAAAACTTCTCCTAAAGGAATCAACCCTTAAACAATATTTATTTCATGTTTGTAAAGCATCTGTTGAGAAAACCATCTTAAGTTCAGGTGGGATTCAAGCAAAACTCAGGATCTACCCGAGTGCATGAAAACATGCTTTCAAGCTCTATACGATATTACCAATGAAATTGCTTATGACATACAAGAACTCAATGGTTGGCAAGTCCAAGCACTACTTCATCTGAGGAAAGCGGTACTATGTTTACATAAATGAATACCCTTTATTGTTTAATCAATTCAAGTTTTGTATCTTACATTAGATTTTATTTTGCAGTGGGCAGGATTTTGTAAAGCACTATTTGTAGAAGCAAAATGGTATAATAAAGGATATAGTCCTTCCCTTGAAGAATATTTAAGCAATGCATTAATTTCATCAGGAGCCATTGTGATTTCCATTCACACAATGCTCTCAGTGGGGAGTACTGATGAAAAAATTATCAATCTATTGGGAAAAGATGAAGATCTTGCTTACAACATCAGCATCATAACACGACTTTACAACGATTTAGGAACTTCAATGGTAATTTTTTTTCTCTCATGACACTAATTCAATCATGAATTTTTATAGCGATACAACAATTATTGAATGAATTGTAACAGGCGGAGAAAGAGAGAGGGGATGCACCATCATCAATCCATTGTTACGCGCGAGAAATGAATGTTTCAGAGAAAGAAGCTGAAGAACATATCAAGAACATGATCAACAATACATGGAAGAAAATAAATGGGCAATGTTTGAATAATCAATCACATAATTTGCTCCCATGTTCTTTTGTTAAGGTTACTACTAACGTTGCACGTATGGTGCAATGTCTGTATCAGTTTGGTGATGGGTTCGGCATTCAAGACCGAGAGACTCGAAACCATATCAGTTCTCTTTTAATTGAGCCAATCAATTTGGATAAGATTGCAAAGGATTAAAACATGAGGAAAATAAGGGAAAGAATAAAAGTGAAGGCTACTCGAAAGTACAAAATTGAACTTTGTGAAGATTCCTCGTGCTACACACTTGGGTGGAAATTCGAACATTGTTATTTGTAATAGTTTTTATGTACAAATTCCAAATAAAACAAGGAGTGATTGTGACAGAAAAAAGATCTGGTCCCTAACTTGATAATGTTATGAGTATCTGTTGTGTAGCTTGTAACACCCCCTAACCCCAAACCGTCGCCGAAACAGGGTTACGAGGCATTACCGGACATTTCGGACAATCTACAAATAATTCTTAAACAAATAACAAGCAAACATATATAAAAGAATCATAAATTCATATAAATTTATACTAGTTGGCTTCATTTTTTTTGTTTTTTTTTAAATTTTGACAGTATTTCTGCTTATTTTTACATAAAACCCCCTGCAAACTTAAAACCAACAACAAACCAATAACAATATTTCAATCAATGATTTTATACTTTAAAACACTACTAAATCTTGCTTAATAAATTGATTTACTACTTTAATTAATAAAAACCCTATTAACATTTTTAATTAGTTCATCAACTATTCAAGCCATTCCAATTCAATACCAATGCCATAAACAATTTCTACCATTTTACTAATTTAATCGTCAAAACACCAAATATCTTTCTTTACAACAAATTATATAACATATTAAAATAACCATTATAAATCCATATGTACATGCCACTTTCACTTAAAGAGAGAAAACATCACAAAAATCTTTATGCTGGAGTCGGGATTGTCTTGGATGCTGAACCGAGACTCTGACTCCTTTTTAACCAGTGCACGGAAACAACCGTACTCTGAGTATTTTATACTCAGTAGTATTACCATAATTCAAATTATAATAGCAATAAAGAAATAGAATTACCAAGCATGTAACTATCCATCTTCTTAATTATCAATTAATTCTTAAACTTTCATCAATTAACAATAACAATAAAATTTATAGTTATTCTTCAATTTCAATCACATATCACATGTAACAATTTCAATCACTACTTGAACATTAAGTTCATGCCTTTTGTTTTCAATCTCAATTTCAATCCATAATTTTAAATTTCCTCATATTCAATACTACAATCGATCAAATTCATTTGATTTTCTCATTTAAATTATTCACCCTATTAACAATTTGGACTTTCACGAATACACAGATTCCAACCCAAACACACCAGTACGGCACATTGTGCCTAAAATGGTACACAGTACCTCATCAGTATACGACACATAAGTGCCTGAAACGACACACGAGGTGCCTGATACGACACATAAAGTGCCTGAGATACGACACGTAAAGTGCCTGATGGGCAAAGCCGATAAATCCCGTACTCTTCCAAATCCTATGGCATGCTAATTATATCCGACTCAATTGAACTAGTTAATAGGGTATTTCAATTTCACTATCCAATTTTCAAGAATTCATTTTCAATATCAATTATACTTTTCCATTCACTAATCAAAACACAATTCAATACCAACAAATACTTTTCAAATTCACATTTCAATTCAATTTCACTTTTTTACTTTCAATCACAATTCAATTCAAATTTACTTTTCTATTTTCAAGTCAATATTCATTTCAATTCCACACATATATCCATTATTCAATTGAATTTCTTTCAATTTAATAATACTTACCTTATATTTCACTTACCTTATTATTTACTTACCATACACATAATTTAAATTTAACTTTAAAATAATAAATAATTTGAATTATAGTAATACAAACTCGAATTTCTCAGTTACTCCTCAACGACCTTCTTCTTCCCTTTTTGTGCGGATACCTCGAATTCTTTATTAGCTATGAATATTAAATAATTAAATAATTAATTATAGCACAATACAATAAAAACAAAATTTCTTTCAAATTTTATACTTTAATTCCAATTTAATCCTAACTAGATTTATCTACTTTTCTAATTTAATTCACACTCTATTTCTATTCAAATTTTATCTAAACTCAAATTTAACTACCAAATTCTCAGCATATTTCACTAATTTCGAATAGTCCCTACAACATAAAACTTATAGCTTACTTCACAATTTAATCCTTTTATCAATTCTAACTAGAAATTCTATCATTTAAATCTCTAATTCATTTTTTTGTTCAACATGAATCATATCCAAAAATCTAAGAACTTACAAAATTTTAGCTTAAATTCAACAAAACTTTGTTCTAAGACTTCTAAAACATCAAAATTAAAAGAAAAGGATTTGATTGACTTACCTTTAAAGCTTTAAAACTTTAAATCCTAGTTTTTCCTTTATTTCTCTTTTTCTTTTTCTTTCTTTCTTTCTCCCCTATTTCTTCTTTGTTTCGTCCTTGCCTATTCTGTTTCTTTCTTTCTTTTATTTCATTTTATTTTATTTACTTTATGTTATAATAATATAATATATTTAATTCTAAATATCTATTAAATATTTAATCATATATTCACATTTGTACGCCATCAATACCATACAATTGTCACTATTTAATTTGTTTATCAAATAAAAATCTCATAATATAATTATTTAATTACTAATTATCTTTTACTTAATTTTCAAGTAAATAAATAAATGTAATACACTTGTATTTTATTTTTACCATACACTTGGCAAAATCATAATTTATTATTAACCAAAAATCTTATACTAATTATTCAATTATTAAATATCTTTTAATTTAATAATAATTAATAATAAATAATAAATGTCTTATGCTTAATTACTAAGTAAATTAAATCTGTAAACTACAAATATATATATTTTAATTACACATGTATTATTTTATCACCATTCATTTGTCAAAATCATAACTTATTTATCATATAAAAATCTTATAATATAGTTATTTTGAATTAATTTAATATAATTTATAATATTTTAATTAAATAATATTTTTATAATATAAATCAAGAAAAATCTAAGATTTTTCCATGTATTGCCGCCTAATCTTAAGCCATTGGCTTATTTACCTATTTGGTCCCTATTTCTTCCTCCTAATCTACAATTAAACTTTTAACTTTTATTCACTTTAGTCTCTTCTTACTAATTACTCTAAATTAGGATAAATTTACTTAATTAAAACATAATTAGACACACCACTAGATTCATAAATATTTCTGATAATTATCTACAGATTCAATTTTCTAAGACGGATGCCCGATACTACTCTTTTTCGATGACTGTGAATTTTTGGGTCATTTCATAGCTGAAGTCAGTTAAAGTAGTTAGTTTGTTGTTAGCGGTAGGCAGTTAGCTGTTAACATTAGTTAGTAGTTATCTTTGTATATTAAATAGTCTGCAAATGACTCTTAGAAAATATAGTGAACTGAGATATTTTGTATGTACTTTATAAAGTCTTGACATGGTATCAAGAGCTAGGTTCTTGGTGTAATTTTTTTTTTGGGGGGGCATGGCTATAGAAGCTATTCCAACAGTTGATACTCCTAGGCATTCCTCTAATAATGGTGAAGCAGTTCACTCACATGGTTCTGGTAATTCTTCTTCGCATACTGTTCAGTATTTTTCTAAGCATGATACTATCAAACTCGGGGAACATAATTTCCTGTTATGGAAACATCAAGTTCTGTTGATTCTTGAAGGATTGATCTTGAGAGATTTTTTCTAGGTACTGTTTCCATTCCCTCACCCTTCATTTCTGGGAATGAGGGTCAACTCGTTGATAGTCCCGCAATTTTTGTTCACAAGAGGCAGGATAAATTTTTGGCTTCTTGGTTGTTATCTACGGTTACAGATGATGTCTTGGTTCATCTCACAATGGCTAAGACCAGTCTTGAAAATCTAGATTGCAACTGAAAGACGATTTGGGAAAAAGTCAAACATCAAGATCTCTAATATGCGTCATTCTCTCTACTCGATCAAGAAAGGTAGCCTCACTGTTAAAGAGTATCTGTTCAAGGTTAAACAGCTGAGTGATGGTTTAACTGTAGCAGACAGTCTATTTATTGAACAAGAACAAGTTAGTATCATACTTGTAATACCCCAAAAATTTTTACAGTAAGATATTATCTTTGATATAATAAATAAAGAAATAAAGTGAAAAAAAGGGAAATTTTGGAGCTATGTCAATATTGGGAACTATATTATGACATATTAGTTCAAGAAAGGATTAAATCGCAAAAGTGAGAAAAGTTTTGTTGCCCAAGAGTAAATACTCAAAATTTGAGGGTTAAAGTGTAAATATGAAAAGTTAAAGGACCAATAGTGTAAATATTTTAAGAGTGGAATGATCTAGAAACTAAGTAAAATGGATGGATTAGGACCAAATTGAAAAAGGTGAAGAATTTTGAGGGACTAAATTGTAATTTTACCAAATTAAATGATGACTCAAGGATGGAATTTTAAAAGATTAGGAAGGGCAAAATGGTCAATTAGAGAGAGAGAATTCTAGAAGGTAATAATGATGTTGGTGATATTTTTAATTAATTAATTAGATAAATGTTATTTAATTAATATTTTATTAAAATTTTTAGTATTATTTTATTATTAAATGATTAATATAAAAGGGAGGAAAGATGAAGAGAATTCATCATCTTTCCCATGCACCAACGTGAGAAGAAGAAGAAAGAAAGAAAGTTTTCTTTTTTTTACAATTTGGTCCTTTTTACCAAAAATCCACCATTTTCACTTAGAATTCAAAGAAATTTCCATAACCACCAAGAGAGAAAATTGATAAGGAAACTATGGGGAGCTAGAATATCAAGCTAGATTCAAGAAATAAAGGCTGGATGAGAGAGAAAATCAAGCTAAAGATTAAAATCAATAGAGCAAGGTAAGAACATCAAGATTTCAATATATTTTTGAGTTTGATATTATTGAAAAAGTATGAAATTGATGTTAATGTAGGATTTTATTATATAAGGTTCTATGTTCTTGATATGTTAGTGAAGAAAAATAAGAGAAAAGTGAAGAAAAATAAGAGAAAGTGATGGGAAATGCTATAGAGAAAGGGAATAAGGGTGTTATAAATTTAGTAATCAACATTTTACACTAAAACAGTTTTGGACAGCAGCAGTAGGTTAATTTTGAAAAATCACCATAAATCATGGAAATCGAATTAGAGGATGATAAAAATATGAAATTAAATTTTATTGAGTCTAGTTTCTCATAGAAGAAACGGTGTAAGTAGTGGAATTGTAAATCATGAGATATAATGAATTTTGTGAGACAAGGTCAGAATGAATTCGGGTTCCCCTATTCTGACTTTGGAAAATCATAAAAAATTGCATAAAAATAATTAGAGGTTAAAATTTACATGATTAAAATAATTAATGAGTCTATTTTTAATAGAAACAAACGTGAACATCATCCAAATCCCTTATAATGAGATAATTAATTTTTAGTGAAGAAGGGTCGAAACTGTCAGACAGCAGAATAGGGATGACTTTAAAGAATAAATTGTACTTATTGGCTAAACTAAAAATTCTTAAAATTTTATGGTAAGAAGATATTTGAGTCTAGTTTTTGTAAAAATTATCAGATCTTAATTTGGAGTTCCGTAGCTCAAGATATGAATAATTTAGTGATTATTACTCAAGTGGACAGCTTTGAATGAATATATAAATAAATGGTGAAATTATAGATAATGTTACATATAAGCATGTTATATACATTAAGGATGTGGAATGGAGAGGAGGAGGAGGAAAATATATGATTATTCAACTAGCATGAGTTTTCTTTAAAAATGGTCAATTTACCTGTTTTAGGTTCAGGGACTAAATTGAACACATGTGAAACTTTAAGGGTAAATTTGTAAAAATTTCAAAAAGTGACCAAATTGCATGAAATGGATTGTTTTATTATTTAAATTAGTAAATTGAATGAAATATGAATTTAAATCAAGATTGGGTGGGAATTCGAGAAAAATAGAAATTTTCTAAAATGTCCCTGAATTTTGCTATTTCTGCAATTTAGCCTGGTAAGTTCGTATGAACTATATTTTGTATAATTTTAATAGAAGTGAATGCTATTTGGTAATGAATATTATATATATGTGTGTTTTATTATTGGAGTTGAATTATTATTGGTAATAGGTATAATTATTCTATGTTTTGAAATGATTATCGGAAGCTCGATTGGGTTGAAAGCTTGCTGGAGATATATCACATTATCCATTGGTTCTATTGGTAATTTTGGATGATTTGATTCTGGTTATAATGACTTGTATAAGTTAAATTGGTTAATGATAACTCATAAATGTTTTTATTTTGATTGGTTATAAATATGAATGCTTGATGAAATGAAATGTCTAAAAATTAATTTGTAAACTCCGGTAATGCTCTATAACCCTATTCTGGGGAAGGATACGGGTTAGGGGTGTTACAATACTAGCTGGTCTTCCCATAGAATATGAATCTATTCGTGTTCTTGCCTCGACAACCCCTGTCTCTCTTGACTTGCTAATCGAAATGATTCTTGATTGTGAAGCACGACAGATGGTATCACTAACCGATGCTCCTTTGCAAGCCAATCTGGCTTCTCACTCTCAACAAGGTAGTACAGACAACTAGGGTTAGTTTACAGCCTCCACTTATTTTTTTTAGAAATCTAAGCAAGGACAAAGGGGATAAGGCCGAGGTTGGTCTCGTAGACGGGCTCGTAGCAGTGGGCAGAGCTAGTCACGTTCTAGACCACAGTGTCAACTATGTCAAAAGATGGGTCACATGGTTCAGACTTGCTATCTTAGGTTCGATAAGAATTTTTTTGGGGTAGAACCTGGTCATTCGGTGTAAGTTAACTGTCATCAACTTCATGGTCAAGGGATTTTTTCTTTTTCTTCTACATATCCTTTTGTGCCTCACTGTTGTGGAACGTTCTCCTCTAGTATCGCTATCTCAAGTTAGTCTACTTCTTGAGGTTCCCTCTCCACTCAACTCAATCAGACATGGTACCCGGGCTCAGGGGCAACGAATCATATCACCCCTGACCTGTCCAATCTCACAATTGCTTCTCCCTATACAGGTACGACTCAAGTTTCTATGGGAAATGGTGAACTGGTTTCTATAAGTAGTGTAGGTTCCTCTACCTTATTGGCTGGTTCTAGGCTCTTACATCTCCGAAGTGTTCTCCATGTTCCTAATTTCTGTAAGAATTTACTGTCAGTAGGGCAATTTGCAAGGGATAATGCTGTGTACTTTGAGTTTCATCCATTTTTGTGTTTTTTGAAGGACCCACAAACAGAGAGAACTCTACTAGTGGGCCACATACATAATGGCCTCTACAGGTTCGATGTTTCTCATGCTGCCCCTTCCAAAGCTCCTACAAAGCCCGTTAGTGCTAAGAAATTCAGCTCCACTCTTCTCAATAGTGCACAACTTACTTTTTCACCTATGTTGTGGTATGCCAGGCTGGGTCACCCTTGTAATAACATATTGAGTTATGTGCTATGTACCTGTAATGTCCCTTTCAAACATAATAATTTACCTCATATGTATTCTTCTTGTCAGCTAGGAAAAGTACACAAGCTTCCTTTTAATCATTCAAAAATGATGTACTCATCACCCTTTGAACTTGTTGTTTCTCATGTTTGGGGACCAGCGCATGTGAAATCAAATGGATTTTCCTACTATGTGTCATTTGTTGATATGCGGAGTAGATATACATGGCTTTACTTTCTCAAGACAAAATTTGAAGTTCTCCAATGTTTTACTCATTTCCATCGAATGGTCAAGGTGCAGTTTGGATGTTCCATTAAGATGCTTCAAAGCGGCTGGGGAGGGGAGTATCGAGCCCTTTCGAGTGAGCTCTCTCGACTTAGTATTCAACACAGGGTCACGTATCCTCACACTTCAGAACAAAATGGGGTTGCTGAAAGAAAACATAGGCATGTTGTTGATATGGGCCTTACTCTCTTAGCTCAAGCATCCATACCTTTGAGGTTCTGGTCATATGCCTTTGCTCATACAGTTCACTTAGTCAACAGACTACCCACTCTCATACTCCAACAATGCAGTCCTTATTGGAAACTCTACAACTTGCAAGCCACTTACTCTCAGCTTAAAGTATTTAGATGTGCCTGTTTTTCTTATTTGAGACCATTTCAATAACATAAGATGCAGTTTCGGTCAAATAGATGTGTTTTTCTTGGTATTGGCACTAATCAAAAGGGATACAAGTGTGTTGATAAAAATGGTTGCTTTTTTGTTTCGAGACATATAGTGTTTGATGAGTCTAAGTATCCTTTTGCAAATGGAATCTCTCCACAGTCACCTTTGGCCTCTATTCGGTCAGACCATCAGAAATCTCATCTCCCTATGGTTTTACCTACTGACCATAGTGTTCTTATGGTATCTCCTTCCTCAGGGTCAAGTAGCTATCCTCCTCAAGCTAATTCGCCCACTGGTTCCTTTGACTTGCGTTCACATTCTTCTTCAGGTCAGCATAGAGATCCCTCAACAATAGCTTCTGTTCCTTCCTTGGTTAATCAGTCTGATGCTCCTTCGCGAGAACCCATCAATGTCAACCTTCATCCTATGCAGACTAGGTCAAAGAGTAGCATCTACAAGCCTAAGATCTTCTCCTCCTTTCTGACTGAGAATGAACCTACATCTATTTTAGAGGCATTTCAAAGCCCTGATTGGACAGCAGCAGCTCAGGTAGAATACAATGCATTATTTTCTAATCATACTTGGGACATTGTTTCTCTTCCTGAAGGACGTAGGGCGGTTGGATGTAAGTGGATATTTAGAGTAAAAAGGCATGTTGATAGTTCGGTTGCAAGATAAAAATAACGATTAATGGTTAAAGGATATTTGCAAGAAGCAAGTGTTGACTTTCAAGAAACCTTCAGTCTTGTAGTCAAGCCAACAACAATACGAGTGGTCCTTACACTAGCTATTTCTTTTGGATGGGCTCTTAGGCAAGTCGACATTAACAACGCATTTCTAAACGGTGATTTACATGAAGAAATTTATATGGGGCAACCACAAGGATTCGAACAACAAGGTGTATCTGGTCAGCAGTTGGTGTATAGGTTGCGAAAAGCTTTGTATGGCCTTAAACAAGCACCTTGGGCCTAGTTTCACAAACTAAAGGAGTTTTGCTTGCTACCAAATTTAAAGCCTCGAAGGCTGACAATTTCCTATTTGTTCATCACTTGGGGTCAAAGTTGGTCTATGTTCTTATCTATGTGGATGATGTATTGTCACTGGGAATAATAGTCAAGCCATCAATCGTTTTGTACAAAGTCTGAATGCTCGATTTTCCTTTAAGGACTTAGGCCAGCTGAATTATTTTCTTGGCATAGAGGTCACTTACAATAAGGGTGGTGTTTTTCTAAGTCAGAAGAAGTATATATTAGAGCTTCTTCAAAGAGCCTCCATAGATCGATCGAAGGGCACCCCTACACCAATAACTACCACCTGCAAGTTGTCAGCTAATGAGGGGAGCCCTGTTGAAGATGAGCACCTTTATAGGAGCATTGTTGGGGCATTACAATATGTTGTAATCATAAGGTCAGAAATTGCCTTCTTAGTAAATAAAGTATGTCAGTTCATATACAAGCCGTTGGATTCCCATTTTAAAGCAGTTAAGAGAATCCTGAGGTATCTTTAAGAGACGTTGGACTATGGTTTTTAACTGAGGGGTTTTCTGATGCCAACTAGGGATCTGATACGGATGATCGTAGGTCTACCTCTGGTTTTTGTATTTTTCTTAGAGGTAATTCTGTGTCTTGGAGCTCGAGAAAGCAGCAAGTGGTATCCAGGTCTATAGCAAAAGCAGAGTACAGAAGTCTTGCACACGTTACTACATAAATGGTTTGGATTCAATCCCTACTGTCTGAACTTTCTGCTCCAAAGACTAAAGCCTTGGTACGGTGAAATAGTACAACTGTTGTTGCCGTTGTTAAAAATCCAGTCATGCATTCCAAGTTCAAACATGTCGAGTTGGACTTATTCTTTGTGAAGGAAAAAGTTGCAAGTGGGGTGCTCCAAGTAGATTATGTATCTAGCCAAGATCAAATCACAGATGTTCTAACAAAACTGTTGTCTGAAGGGATGTTCAACAAATTTAGGACTCAGCTTCGAGTGGTCAATAATGCTTGGAAAGCTCAAGGAGAAAGGAAAGCTTAATAAAGATCGAGGCATGTTATGAGTATCTGTTGTATAGCTAAAGACAGTTAAAGTAGTTAGTTTGTTGTTAGCGGTAGGCAGTTAGCTGTTAATGTTAGTTAGCAGTTATCTTTGTATATTAAATAGTCTGTAAATGACTCTTAGAAAATATAGTGAACTAAGATATTTTGTATGTACTTTGTAAAGTCTTGACAGATAATTATGTTTATGTTTACTTTAGTACTTGAATTTGATGATGATAGGTGATAGGACGCTTGAAGATGTTGAATGGTGATGATAGGTGTTGGACGGTGATGAAGATATTGAAAAAGAGAGAATAGAAGACAAAAATAAAGAGATTAAAAAATCCTTATGTTGTAAATAAGCAAAAAATAAAATAAAATAATTTGGACTAATTATAAAGAAATCCCTGGTTTTATTCAAAAGTAAAAAAAAATACTACATGTAAATTAATCAATGGACTAATGTGCCATGTCAACATTCCGTTAATGGATTAATTGATTAATTCGAAAATTATTTTAGTTAGAGTGACTAAATTGAAAATACTTTTTAAAGTGGCCAAACAGGACAAACCCTATTTTAGTGTGATCATGGGTATAATTTACCCAAATATAAAAGTTTGATGATATGACATTTTAAGATTATGCGACATCATCACTTGAAAATTAATATATATAAATTTTTGATAGAATCCAAATTCAGGAACTAATATGAACAAAAAATGTTCAAGAACTAAGATGACAAAAGTTGCCAAAGTTAAGAACTAATGTTGCTTTATCCCTTAATTTTAAAAGTTGAGTTGTCAATGTATATTACAAATTTAAAAGGTAAAAGTCTCATGGAGGCCTTAATAGTCAGATTGTATTTTGCCCATTCTATTAAAAAATGGGAAAATTAGTTTATGTATGTTAGATGAAGAAACAAATTGGTTCTTTTTGTTAAAATTCTCATCCATTTATATTGTTAAAAACTGGCATGACTGACAGAATAATCAAATAGTGACAAGTGGAGAGCCACATAAACCTCATATTGATATTCAATGATCAATTTCTAATAATAGAAATAGATGAAATTTTTAACAGAAGGACCAATTTGTTCTTTGATCTAACGTACTTAACTAATTTACTTATTTTTTAAGTAAAAGGGGCAATATGCAATTCAACTCCTAGTACAAGAACTTCTATGACATTTTTACCATTTATATACCCACAATGTATCGAAGTATAAACCAAATAAGTAAATACTGTAAAAGGCGAATATTATAAGGACTAAATTTATAAGTGACAAAAAAAATAGTAAATTGTGTAAAAGACCAATTGTGGATTGTCTACAAGACCCCATCCAAAGTAAAGATATGGCCCAAAACATTTTAGGGTTTGGTTTACCCTCAAAGATTCCATTTTTATAGTAGAAAAAGCCCAACAAGCTATTGACTTGTAATTGAAATTGCTCAAGTCAAGCCCTGGTTCGATGCCTAGAAAGGGATCATATCGATCCATGAACGAAGAAGAAGAAGAAGCGTACAACCAAAGAACACACAAACCGAGAGAGAGAACGAGACATTATTATTAGCTTTTTGTTGTGTTGTATAGTACACAAACAAACCATAGTGTGTAAGAGGCAACCCCCCCTTTCTTCTTCTTCTATAGCTTCTCCATTCTTCGATCGTTTTTTTCCTTATTATTTCCCTGTTTCAATAAATCGGGGGTTCCTCTTTCTTTTTCTTTTTTTTTTCCCTTTTTGATTTCTCTTTTTTATTTGTTAATACAAATTCTTTGTTCATAAATCGAGAAAGTGAAAGATTTTTGTGCTTTGGAGCGGGAACAGAACAAAGGGAAGATGTCAAAGAAGAAAGCTTTCAGTGGCAGTACCATGACTTTAAAAGATTTTCATGGCGGTTCTATCCCTAGCGATCTTCCTTTACCTTCTGCCCCTGGCGTGTAAGTTCTCAAGATTTTAAATTACGTTTAATCTGATTCGGTTTTCTCTTCTTTCTTGCTCTTTTTGATGTGTAGTTATCTGGGTATGATCCGAAATGTTAAAATTGAGTCGGTTTTTTTTGTTAGATCTGAAAACCCTTGGATCTGTTGTGAAACCCTAGTTTTTTTTAAATTGATATTGTATTTTATGGATACAGGACTGTTAGGCCTACCGATCGTTCAGGTTATGATAGAGCAACATCATGGGGAAACCAGGTAGGCCGACCCGATCATCGTGCCCGGCCCAATTCGTCACCTGCAACTAGGCATTTTGATGATAAATCTCCATTTCTTACTAGTTCAGTTCATATTGGTCGTTATTTTGATGAAGATGAAAGGAAGCCGTTGGATGGGGTTTCTGCCCCGCGTAGAACTATTGCCGATGAGAGTTTAGGGGTTCCTGTTAGTCAGATGGAGCTGAAGCCTGAGTCTGCTTATGCAGGGAGGGTTTCGGGTCGATATGGGTCTGCTTCGGTGTCTTCGTCAATGGGTGGTTCGGGGAATCTGTACTCTAGTCGAGTGTCCGAGGCTGCTGCTGTTGGTGTAAGTTCTCAGAGTTCTGGGGGGAACCGTGTGCAGGCTGTTTCTGGGTGGTATCCTAATGCATGGGCAGCTAGGAAGGAGGCGACAGCGAGTGCTGCTGAGACTGTACAATCTGTATGGTCTGAACAAAGTGCTGTCTCGAAGTTGGCTCATGCTAGTGCTATGGAAAAGATTTCCTCAGGTAGATGGCAGTCAAAGCAGTCTATTCAATATCAGAAAGATGTCGATGTTAGTAAACATTCAGAAACAGAAACCGGCTTGCACTCCCAGGGTTATGATGTGATTGCTGTGGCTGGGAGGGAACATTCTGATGTGATATCGGCAAGGCAAGTTGAAAGGGGTGTGAATGTTGAACATGGAATTAACTGTGGTAGAAAGGTGTCACCAGACTATGAGAGGAATCCTCGTCCTAACTTTTTGGAAGTTAAAGAAAACAGATCAGTAGTATATGGTGATGGAATTCCGTCAGCTCGATCAGATGGCAAATTTGGTGGTCCTAAGTTGCAGCCATCACCGTCAGAAGCATCTGAGCGGCCCAAGTTGAAGTTACTTCCTCGCACCAAGCCATTGGATAATTTAGAACCACCTTTTGTTGATGCTAAGCAGGTATTCATGTGATGCCATAGTATTGAAGCGTGCATTCGTTTTGTTCTCTCCTAATTCTGATAATTTTCTTGAAATAGGAGCAGCAGCAGTTGAGTGAATCTGTTCTTACTCATGGTGGAATTGGTAATGATTCATATGGATATGTGAATATTGTGAAACCTGGTTCAGCTGGTAGTGAGAATGGGAACCAGGCGGTGGAGCGTCCTAAGCTGAATTTAAAGCCTCGATCACAGCCTGTTGAACAGTTGGAGGGTAACATTGAGAAAGAAAGGTCAGTATGTGTCTAGACTATCTTATAGATGTGTATTCCTGTTATTATATAATTGCGAGCCTTTTTGAAAATTTGAATATGTTAAGTTTGCCTTGTATTATCATCTTTGGTAAGAGTAAATCATTGATGGTGAGGAACAGAAATGTTGAGATATGGAACTGTCAAATGTAATGCATTAGAGAACTGTGAACCATCGAGTCACATTTAATTTCTTATGAAGCAACTAAATAAAAAATGAAGGTGAATGGTTTTCTTAAATTTTGTTTGTCGTCTATTGGTCATGTTGCCATGCACAACTAATCTACCATTATTTGTATAATAGTTGCATCTTGTGCATCATAACTGGTTACAAATGGAGGTTGAATATATTGATTATTTAATGTTGAAAGGTTTATAAGTATTTATTAGTAAGTGTTACTGATGCAGAAATGCGTTGTTCGGCGGTGCTCGCCCACGAGAAATGGTGAGTGAATCTCTCTCCTGTCTGCTTGTTGGATTGTTTCAATGATTTTGGTTTTTAATCATTAATCTTTCTTTTTTTTTTATGTCAACATAATTTGATTTATTATTATAGCTATACTTATTATTGGTACTTTGATTTTCATAATAACAGCTAAAGTATTGTGTTTTGCTTCTCAGGTTCTGAAGGAGAGAGGGATTGATGACAGCATCCATGAGCCGGACCAACATCCTGATAGGTAGTCATTTCTTTTATTTCATACTTTTCTAGAACATTTTGCCCTCGTTAACTTATTGGGTTTGTTATTCACCTATTGGCTATGGTTATGCGAAGGGTCGTCAAACATAATGTTCCGAGGAGTGAAAAAGTAGCAGAGCAAGCAGCTCCTCATCCCAGTGAAAGAGTTGGGAATCCTCCTGTTGATCAGAGAGCTGGAAGAAAATCTGAGAGAAACCATGGTGTTTACAATGAAAGAGTTGATACGCAGAGGAGGAACCGGCCTAATGAAAACCGGCGGAATGACAAGGAAATTGAGAGGCAGCAGCGGCAGGAGAGGCAGCCATCACCTGAGACCTGGCGTAAGCCTGCGGAACAGCCTAAACCAGTCTCTCCTGAAGCTGCTGGTGTGCGCTATGGAAAAGCAGCATCAGCTTTGGAGCTTGCTCAAGCCTTTTCCAAATCATTCTCAGATCAGAAAACAGATGATCGATATGCTGGGCAAAGGAGTCTTCCTGGCCGTCCTCAAATGCCCTTTTCTCGGCTGATGGGCCCAACTCCAAGGCCTCAGATAAATGGTTACTAAAATTTGGGAGGCTATTGTCTTCTTACCGGTGACCAGATTGTGTTATCTGTAATTCCCTAATTGGTTTTAGGATGTCAGTGATTATAGTTGTGCTGTATGACCTCATCATTTCATACAGTTGATCTGTCTTTGTTTTTTTCATTTAAAACAAATTTTCGGAACAATTGGCACACCAAATCAATTGCTATGTCATCTTTATTCGCCTCAAATGATTCCCAGATTTTGCTAGTGTTCTTTCAATACTCAGTTGCCTCACCAAACTGAAATTGCTGCATGTATAATCACACTCTTGAAGAACAATTATGCCAATTTTTTCATACTGTTTTTCGAGGGTGTAAATTTGCAATATATATACAGGTGGTTGGAAGTAGAGTGGATTTCTTCCTAATCCTCTTATATTTCGATTGAGTTCGTGATTGGTGGGAGGATTTTAGCTGAATGCTACATCGAAATCTGCAAAAATAAGCTTGTACTGAAAAAAAATGTCTTGTTGCTTTTGATTCCTTACCCTCCTTTCTCACTAGCCAATCCTCTAGCCTCTACTTACAAACCTTGTCTATTATGCTCAATTGTTCGTTGTCTAACCAACACCATACCAGCTTCAGCTTCTTCATACTATCAGCTTTTCTACTATTCTTTTCCTTTTGTCTTTCCATCATTTTTCATGTCCTTTATTCTCCTCGTTTGGCTCAATCCCCCAAAAGTGCACCACCCCCTTTTTGAACAGAGCACCTTTCTTTCTTTTTTTTTCTAAGCTCCATAAAGGTACAAAACATCTTTTATAGTCTAGTGGGTTTTTTTCATTTTTAAGTTTTGTTTATCTCAACAATGCAACACTGCTCTCTGCTGTGATCTTGAAAGTGGATGTCAATAGTGAAACTGAAAAGGTTTTCATGGTAGACAAGGTATATTGAGTTACTGTTCACCATTCAATCCTTCAATCTTTTCTTGTTTCTTGTAGGGATTCAATGATATTGACTACTCTAGTTTGTACTCAAATGTGTTGAATGTTGATATTATGTATACTCTCTTTTCATGCCTTTTTTTCTGATTCATACTGGTTTTTGTAATCTATACCTTTCACCAAGGATACTGGTCCCTAACAGGACCACTCTGAAAGCTTATTGTTGACAGCAACTTCTCACCATAATTGCCTAAGAATGAAAGATTCTTTCATCCTTCTCTATAGGGTTTAATTACTAGTATTTGATTCATATATACACTTTCATTTCATTTTGTTGAGTTGGTAACCACTTGGCTTTTTGGTGTGAAGTGATGAACTAAACATCATAGTATCATGTCCTATATAATTTATTTTCAATTTATTTGTTCATGCAGAAAACTCTTGCATCTTTCCCTGGTAGTTTCAAAAAATTGTTTGGTTATTTGATGGATGAGACCAAGGACCTGAAAGTGTTATTTCATGATTTTGAGGATGGAGCTGAGGGTTTTGAGCTAGTAGCAGCAAGGTTTTGCTATAACAAGAAGTCTCTAGATTGTATCAACTTCTGGACCTGGTCCGAACTCCTTGTAGCTTTGAAAGAATGCCAAGATTTGCTTTCTGCTTCTGATTCTTCATTAATACTCGAGAAGATCCTCGACTGTGTTGTAACAAGGCTTGCCTCTCTTGTTGTTGCTAGCCCTTGCACATCTTCTTCAGAGAACACCAGAATATCTTGGTGGTTTGAGGATCTTCTGGTTTTGAAAATTGATTTGATTGACAAGGTAATAAGAATGTCGATAAGCCGGAACATCGATCATGCTATGATTAGTAAGTTCCTTTTATGTTATCAAAGATCAAGATTCCTTACTGCGACCCCAACTGAGAAGTGCAAAATCATGAAGGTCATGATCAATCTGCTCTCTTTGCTTGATAGGAGCTCCTTTTCTTGCAAGCTCTTATTTGGTATACTTCGAGTCGTTTCAAGCTTGAAAATTAGTTCACACCACAAATCCATTTTGGAAAATCTTATTGGTTCACAACTTGATAGAGCAACTATAGATTTTCTACTTGTCCCATCCTCACGCAGGAAAGGTTATGTGTATGATGTGAATCTTGTTCTAAGGCTGGTGAAAGCATTTTACATTGAAGGAAGGTGTTTCGTACTTGCATCCCGGTTGAGGAAAGTCGCTAGCTTGGTTGATTCATACCTTGTGGAAGTGGCAGCAGATTGCCACCTGAGCCCTTCAAAATTTGCAGCATTAGTCTTGGTGCTACCTGATGATGCAAGAGAATCCCATGATAGGCTTTTTCAAGCCATAGACATTTATCTTGAGGTACTATTGCTATTAACTTATTAACTGTTGTGCACAAAATTTGGTCATATGCTTAGGATCAATGCTAACCCAGAAACTCGAATAACTGAACAGGTTCATGGTGGACTATGCGAAGCAAAGAAAATGAAAATCTGCAGTGCACTTAACTATGCAAAGCTCTCAACAGATGCATTGAAACACTTAGCTAGAAACCCGAAATTTCCTTCAAGAATAGCAATACAAGTTTTCATCAACCAACAATCCAAGCTTGAAAACTTATTTGAGGACAAAACACACCTTGTTGACACCTTTAGTAGTTCGGTTTTTGCCGAGGAAAGTATTGACGAGAAGGTGAGTTCCGATCAAGTCCTTGTGTATGCGAAAAGAATCAACCTTCCCAACAAAGCTGAGCACCTTGATGTACAGCTGCAAGCGATGCAGTGCACAATAACAGAACTGGAAAAGTACTGTGGGATAATGCAGACTCAAATAGGAAATATTCCAAGAACAAGATTATCAAGCCTTGGTAATAATGCTAGGTTCTTACCAAAACTATGTTCTTGAAACATTACATGTTTGTATAGATGAAGGCAATTAATGTAAATGCAAAGATTGTTATTTTTTTGGTGAGAAATTTTTTGTAAAGAATGAACAAGCCGGTCATTAACCTTGTCAGAGTTTCATGGAGAATGAGAATTGCATAATGAACTAATGATTTAATTTAACTATGAATAAGAGACATGGAAGGATGTATAAATTATATGCCACTGCGAGAAATTGTTTATTTCAACCTTGGCTTGTGTGAGCCATAAATGAAGTTGGACCAGCATTATTGTAAAGGCACTGCTGATATTGAATTATATAATTGATACAATCCCAAAAAACTCTGACAACATGTTTGGTTGGGGGAATAGGAATGCATTCCCCCAATTCGGCGGGCCTACCACCAAACCGTCCCTGTACTATATCTCAGATTACATTTTGGTCCTTTTACTGAAAAAAATGAGTGAGCTGGTCCCTTTACGTTAGATGAAGGAGCAAAATCGTCCCTTTGTTAAAATTGTGCCGTTAAAAGCTTATTTTGGTGTTTTATGTATAAGGCATAATAACAATTTTAGTCCTTAACCTTTACATTTTTATTCATTTTGGCCCCACTCTCTTATTTGGTGTTTAAAGGAGAGATTATTTGGCTACTTTATCTAATGTATAGGATTAATTTGCAATATGAGGTATAGTACAGGGACTACTGTAATACTTTTACCAATCCAGTCTACCAAATGGTGGAATGCTGTGCTGTGACATTAATGAATGCCATGTTGGATATGATGAAATTATAGGTCAAATTCAGATTTTGGTCCCTCCATCTTTACTTTTATAATATCATGCCCTTTCAAGTAATTTTGGCTTTTGGCTCGATTCTTCAAGAAGCAAGGCACCTTCTTTTCTATAGAAGAGTCCTTGGACTGCAACATTATTGCTTCATCTCTCTGCAGGAGATCTAACCATAAAATCGAAAACAAAGGACCCAAAGGGAAAAACAATGATCAGAGGCTGAGATTCTAAATAAAACAGCAGAGATGTTGGAGAAGATAGGATTGAGAGGGACTCATTGGGTGATTGATGCTTCACATTGCCAAGGATGTTCTTCTCAGTTCACTTTCATCAATCGCAAGGTTTCGAGCTTTAATCCCTTCATCATTTCACTATTCTTGTCTTTTTTTTTTCTCTCTAATTCAATACCCATATATCAAAATTTGTGATTTTTATTTTCCAATTATGTGGGTCAGTTTCCAATTTTAGTATTTTAGTTTACTTCAAGAATTTCTGGGTTTGTATTGGATAATTGGATATGAGCTTCTTTAGTTGGTTAACTTATAGTTAAATTTCAACTTTGAGTTTCATTAGTATCCTACTTTAGTAAAGCAAGATGTATAATTTATTTTGTGATGATTTTACTTGTTATTGATTGTCTTTTTATTATGAATTATCAGCACCACTGCCGAAGATGTGAGGGCATATTCTGCTATAGTTGCACTCAACACAGAATGGTTTTACGTGGACATGGTGATTCACCTGTGCGTGTTTGTGAACCTTGTAAAAACCTAGAAGAGGCTGCTCGATTTGAGTCCCGACATGGATACAAAAGTAGAGCTGGGAGAGGTATAATTTTTGTTTTGGTTATTACATAAAGTCCCCTCATTTTCACTGTGTAGTGCATTTAGTCATTGATACTACTGTCTCACTCCGTTATCACTGTTTTTGTACTCATGGTTTGCTTGTTTGTTTGCTCATGAGGATTTATCTTTGATATCAAAAGGGTTAAATTGTTTTGCACAGGTCGTTTGAAACCAACTGTGAACGATGAGGATGTTGCTTTCAACCAGATTTTAGGGGGTGGCATAAAGGAATCATCCTCATCAGGAGTAGCTTTAAACAATGACACGACTCCTAGTGTTCAAGGGGCTACATGTTCCAATGTTCAAGAAGTTGTCGGTCATGATGGGGGAGGAGAAATACATAAAAGTCCGTCTGTTGATCAGTGTATGCAGAATGGTATGGCGTTATCCAGTCCAGAGAAATTGCGCCAGCAAGCATTGGATGAAAAAAGGAAGTATAAAGTTCTTAAAGGAGAGGGGAAATCCGAGGAAGCTTTGAGGGCCTTTAAGAGAGGGAAGGAGCTAGAGAGACAGGCTGAGTCTTTGGAGATGCATATAAGAAGCTGAGTCTTTGGAGATGCATATAAGAAAGAATGGTAAAAATAGTTTTCCATCCGAAAACATGTCTGGGATCCTGAATAAAGAAGTTCCAGAGGAATATGGCAGAAAAAACAAGGTTTGTCATCCAGCCAGTAGGGATAAGGATGACCTGGCTGCTAAACTCAGGGAATTGGGATGGTCTGATATGGATTTACGTGATGATGATAAAAAGAACACAAATTTGAGTTTGGATGGTGAATTATCTTCTCTTCTTGGAGAAATTCCGGAGAAGATTAATGGTCATGGCATTGACAAGACCGAGGTTGTTGCCTTTAAGAAAAAGGCTCTTATGTTGAAGCGTGAAGGGAAGCAAAAGAAGAACTGAAGAGAGCCAAAATTTTAGAGAAGCAACTTGAAGAACAAGAACTATTGGCTGGCGCTGAAGATTCCGATGATGAGGTATCTGCAATAATCCGTAGTATGGACAATGATAAACAAGATGAAATTTTAATGCAGTATGAACATACGCAAGGCCTTGACTTTGATTACCTTATGGAAACTGCTGATGATCTTGGTATTGATAGTGATCTTGAAGTAACTGATCAGGATATGGAGAATCTGGAAATAGATGCTACTCTGAAATCATTCGGTTGGACTGAGGATTCTAGTCCTATCGAAGATGTTACAACACAGTCTGCTCTTGTTAAAAGGGAGGCACTACTAAATGAAATTATTTCGCTAAAGAGAGAGGCTCTTAGTCAAAAGCGTGCAGGTAATGTTGCAGAGGCAATGGCTATGAAGGGTGTGAATCTGAAACCAGCATCAAAGAGTAGATTGACGATTCAGAAAGAGCTTCTAAGTTTGAAGAAGAAAGCCCTTGCTTTGAGACAGCAAGGAAGATTGGATGAATCAGATGAAGAATTGCAGAAGGGCAGGATTCTCGAGCAGCAGCTTGAAGAAATGGAGAATACTTCCAACATGAAGGCTGCACAGGTAACTAGTAAGGGGAAGGATTTGAAACACGAGCATCCTAATGTATCAGACACTCTGCCTGTTGAAGGAGATGTTATGGAACAAGACTTGCATGATCCAACTTGCCTTTCGATTCTAAGGAACTTAGGTTGGAATGACAGTGATGACGAGCTTTCGAACTCTTCCCTGAAACATTCTGAACAAAATGGTTCTAAGAAAATTATTGAATCTTCTTCTGCTCATGCCCCTCCTAAAATCCCGACTAAGGCATCGAGAAGAACTAAAGCTGAAATACAACGGGAGATATTAGGCTTGAAAAGGAAAACTCTTTTGCTGAGGCGCCAAGGAAATCCTGATGAGGCAGAGGAAGTGTTGGAAACAGCAAAAGCACTAGAGGCTGAGATGGCAGAGATGGAGGCACCAAAGAAAGTGGTCGAATCAAGGTTTCCAAAAGAAAAAGCCGCTATATCTGCCCATAAAGGTGCTGCAGAAGAAGAAGATGCGGAGAATATTACGGAGAATGATATGACTGATCCACCTCTACTCTCAATGCTAAAGAATTTGGGTTGGAAGGATGAAGAAGCTGAACCTATAACTATGCAGGAAGAGTACTCTAAAACTCTTGCCAGTGAGACATTACATTCTAGCCATCCATCGAGCAGTCAACCCTCTTCAGGAGTTCGAGTTTCACCACCAAGAAATAAAGGGGAAATCCAAAGAGAACTTCTGGGTTTGAAAAGAAAGGCTCTTGCCCTTCGACGAAATGGGAAAGTTGAAGAGGCCGAGGAATTGTTGCAAAGGGAAAAGGTACTAGAAGCCAAAATGGCAGGATTGGAAGCTCCGAAATCTGAGCTTGTGGTTGAGTCATCCAAGGACAGTAAATCTGAGAACTTTGAATCATTTGCTAACCACAAGAGGCTAGGGAATTCAAAAAATGAAGTGATAGTAAAGAAAGAGCCATTTGTAGACAACCAACCGTCGGTAGAAAAATCGGATCCTGTAGGGCTAAACCCTCCATCAAACCAGTCTGCAAACATAATGGAACTTTCGACTGTTGATGACCTGACAAATTCACAGATACCTGCAAAATTGGAAGAGACAGGTCACTTTGAATCCAACTTCTTTTCTCGTGGTAGACCCGATGTTCAATTGGCTTGCCAAGATGTTATAACCAAGAATGAAGATTCCACTGGAAAAACTAGAGTGCTTAATGAAGAGAAGTCATATTTGTCTCAGAACAGCCAAGATTCACGTAGGCGAGCAGTTTTGTCTCACAAGAGAAAGGCACTTGCTTTGAAGAGAGATGGAAAACTGGCTGAAGCTCGGGAAGAACTTCGACAGGCAAAGCTGTTGGAGAAGAGTATGGCAGAAGATGACACTCCTCCAAAATTCGGTTCTAATGATGTGTCAACATCTGCATTCACTGTTTGTTCTAGTGCAGCAATTGAGCAAGGTACACCAGCTTTCGCTCCGAAACCACTTTCTGGTCATGTTCACTTCAAGTTGCAACAGGAATCCCTCAGTCATAAGCGGCAGGCTTTGAAGCTGCGAAGAGAAGGTCGAATGCAAGAAGCAGAAGCCGAGTTTGAATTAGCTAAGTCTCTTGAAGCTCGGTTGGAAGAGTTGGGTGGTCATGCTTCAACCAAGTCATCTAGCAATAGAGCAGAACCAGTAGATGATGTAGTTGTTGAAGATCTTCTCGATCCTCAACTTTTGTCTGCCCTCAAAGCAATTGGATTGGACGATTCTAGTGCTATGGCTCAGGGCCCCAAAAGAACAGAGTTTGTATAACCCAATGTTGCCAAAAGTGAAAATGTTAACCAAGAGTGAATCCAATTGGAAGAGCAGATTAAGGCGGAAAAGGTAAAGGCTGTAAACTTAAAAAGATCAGGCAAACAAGCTGAGGCTTTGGATGCACTTCGGAGGGCGAAAATGCTGGAGAAAAAGCTGAATTCCTTGTCCGCGTGATAACATTCCATTTTCGGTTCGGAAAAACTTCTGTGTCTGGATTGAGGTACATACTATTCGAGGTCACTATGTGAAATAAAAGTCAAATAATTCAGATGATATATTATCAGCTCACGTGTATGCTAAGTTTTCATCATAGATGGAAAATGTATCTTTATTTGTATTTTGCAGATTATTTGTTACAAAAGAATAAACATGTTGAAGCTTTTCCTAGCGTTCTTTTCAGAACCCTCACTATATTCATCTTCGCTGTAACATCCCCATTGAGAAAAGGGTAGTTTCATCTTCTACAACAGGAAGTGATCGAAAAGTAACGACATTGCATGATCTTTAGTCTTGTGGTTGTGAGAGCCATGTCCATCTCCATGTTGATAAATACAATGTGCAGTCCTCACCAGGTTCAGTATGATCCCAATAGCAGTCTGGGATAACAGTGACACTGCAACTCGGTGCGTATTTACCTTTTTCCATGCCTCTCTCATTAGATTCTTTACGTGTTCATGGGCAACTTCCTCAGACACTCCATTTTCATGCATGTAACATTGGATAGATTTCGCAACATCACCTCTCTTTAACTCGTCCTGAAATTACAATTGAAATGCGATCAGTTCATTGGATTCAAAGTTCTTACAGTTCGGCTGTAGCTTTCATACCGATGAAGTTCCTAAATCATCTTGAAGTCGAAAAATCACAGATGACCAATATAACAAGTCAGGGTAGCTTTCAAGGAATTCTAATTCCTTCTGGTTTGTCTGATTCGTCACAAACAGACTTGCTTTAATTGCTACTAAAGGGCCTGTTATCGATATCCAAGCATTTTTCATGTACTCTTCAAAAGTTGGTGTATATCCACTGTGGTACCATCTTGCCTCCAACAAGTAGGATCTCAGTAAATCAACCCACTGAGGCCATAAGAAGAGCACCAGAGTTATGAAAATTTGTTACAATGTCTTAAATCTGAATCACAGAGATGATAAGTTACCGTCTTTTTAAGATTTGACACAACATCGTGACCTTGCTCCTTGAGAATGTTGTAAGCCATCTCGTTAACCGTGTTGTAAAGTGCAAGGAAGCATATCTTCATATAGTCTGGAAGTTGTTTCATTGCCTTAATATCCCACCTGCAACATGTAGGAAACTAGAAATAAGATTAACTATAGGCATGTCCTAGAGATTGCTTGCCTAAACATTTTTCCCACCAACCTCTCAACGGCATCGGTAAAGAGCTCGAGTTCATCCAGTGTACCATACACGTCATAAATATCATCTATCACCGTGATTAGAGCAATGGCCTTTGTAAGAGTTTTCCGGCAGCTTCCGAACCGAGGCTCGAAATCTATCCCTACTGTCCATAAGAAGGATTCCACCAATCTATTCCTAGCAAACCTCAGTATCTCCCCAAGACCAGTGTTCTTCCACCACCTTTGCAGGTAAATTGAAGGGCATGAAAACCAATTACATAATTTTATGTTTCATTTATGTTGATATATAGGTATACCTTGACAGATCTTTGAGTTCTTCTTGATGCAGTGCTTGTAAAATGTTGAAGTCCAACTTTGCTAGCTGTAATACAATGGGGTTCAAATCCGCTTGTCTTTCATGTACATCGATGTACCACCTTGCTTCAAGCCTCCGCATTCTCCAGTGTAATGGAAGCTCCATGGCATGCTTGACTTGAATGGTAAGAATAGGATCCACATGATCACCTTCCACATATCTGAGTTTTTAGATGTAAACTCCCAAGCTGCTTCCATTATGCTTTCTCCTTCAAAACAATAGTGTGAAGCTTCATACAAGCTCATCATTGCCTTGACATCATTACACAAAGATAGCATGACCTCGCCTGCCTTATCCCGAAAACCGTCGAAAACGAGCAAAACCAGTTATTACAAACACCCCCCAAACAAGAATTATAAAACATTTAGTACCTGAGGAAGAATGATATCCATGTTGTCTCAGGAGCCTAAATTCCGAAGCAGTCGCATATAAATTACCCTTTTTCATTTGATCGTTGCTGTTCTTATACACATTCAGTAAAATGTTATTAATCTTATCGTCAAAATGATATGATAAGTGTGAGCAAAACTCGATTCAACTTGAAAAAATAAAAAAAATTTGAATTTCGAGTTAAACGAATCGAGTTATTCGAATCAACTCGAATTTTTTTTTTGAATTTCGAGTTCAAATCGAGTTGAGTTTTCGAATTCGAATAACTCGAATAATTCGAATATCAAACTATAATATTTTACATTTTTACCCTAAACTCCCAAACTTTTTTATTTTTCCCTCAAAACTTTTACTTCTTCCCACTTCCCCTCAAAACTTTTACTCCTCTCCCCTCCCAACCTCCCAGTCTATCCAAAATTCATTTTCCACCAAAATTTTACTCTCGAATTTACTTTTTCTCAAAATTTTACTCCCAAAAACCCTCAAAACTTTTTATTTTCCCCCAAAATTTTTACTCCCTCCCCCTTTTCTCCTAAAACTTTTATTCTCTTCCAATCCCACCTCCCATCTACCCCAAGCCCTGCTCCCTCCAATTTTTTTTTAATATTTTCCCCCCAAAATTTTACTCCCCTATTTACTTTCCCTCAAATTTTTATTCCTCAAAATTTTTTTATTTTCCCTCAAAACTTTTACTTCTCACCCTTTACTCTCAAAGAAAAAATCAAAATTATCCAAAAAAAAATCACTAAGCATGAATAGTAATGATTTTATTTATATCTACTATTTATATTATTAAATTAAATTTTACATTTTATATTATTTATATTATTGAATTGTTTAGTTATATTGAATATTTATATTAAAATTGAATTATTAATTATGCCATAAAATATTCATGTTAAAATTTTATATTTGTATCAATTTTACATTTTATTTTTAAAATAATTTTTATTAAAAAAAATCATATTTTTACATTTAATATATTTTTTAATTCCAAAATACATAGTGACAAGAATCTGAAGATAATTGAAACAACTAAGCAAACAAAGAAGCTAACCAGTATATAAAAAATTAATAAATAAATTATGAGGTGATGAAAATTAATAAAAAATTTGATTAAGGTGGTCAATTTTTATTACGATAGGTGACAATAGTTACAATGACCCAAAATTATTTTTTAAAATTTAACTCGAACAAATATATTTGATTCGATTCGAATTCCATTTCACTCGATTCGAGAAAACTTCAAATAAAGTTAGGATGATAAAACGAGATTCAAAAACTCGATTAACTCGAAAATTTTCGATTCGATTCGATTGGATTCGATCGAATGCTCACCCCTAGATATGCTACTCCAAGCCTCTGCAAGTTGTCAATCATCTCAAGCTGTTCCAATGGTTGGTCACCTATCATCATCTTCTTCACTGTTCCTTTCAGCTCTTCAACTTGTCTTGTATACTCATCTCCCTGAAATTCAATAGTTTAGTATCAATGACACAAAATTATGATGAACTGATAATGATAATCATACCTTATAATTGCTGTTCAACAACTGCAGATCATCATCATTCCAAAGGCAAGGTTGATGATTCCCTGACCTCCTATTGGTCCATGAATGAGATATTTTGGTGCTGGCCACAAATGTGACACTCCCTCTACATCTTGGTGGGATTGATGGTGCAATGTTGGGTTTTTTACCATAGAAAAATGGAGTTAATGAAAGAAAGGATGAAGCCATTGACTATAAAAAATTTCCTATTAATGGATAGTTTAGTTTTAGCTGAAAAATACTATATAGAGGGATTTAAGAGTCGGTGCTGCAAACAGATTACAATCTAATTGCATCAATTCCTTTGCTTATCGTGATTTTTTGAGGTCCAAGCAATTAGATTTTCGATAGTTAACTCCAAGAAAAGTCTCACGAAATTCTATGTTTTTTTTTTTTTAAAGTTTGAGAAACACGTTAGATGTTGGAAAGTATACGCAGGGATTAATTAAATTGAGAATCAATTGTATATCGGTTTAGATAAAAGAATTGAATCAGTTTTTAAGCGAATCATTTAAAATCAGTTGAATCGGGATAACAAGTCAATTGAAAGTTTTATATTTTTTAATAATTTTTTAAGTGAAATCATACCAACATTCAAACCTAAAAAATAATTAGTCTATAGATACGAGAAATCAACTTTACTTAATGTTTGTTGTAATGATAGTTAGAACAAAAATAAGCAATGAAAGAAAAATAAAAATAGAAAAGAAGCAACACAACTGATCTTTGTTTACGCGATTCAGACATGACAGTTCTACGTTTGTAGAGCCTTGCTCAGAATGTACTCTTATTCAATCACCAAATCAAATAACCAGAACAATCTGTCTCTATAAACTAAAGCCTATAATGGTCCATAACCCCTTATAAGCTAAGTTCATGCGGTCCCAATAGAGAACAATACCATAATCAACATACACCTATGCTAACTCTCCACTCCACTCAAGAGAGTTTATCAATAAACAACCAAGAAAATGAAACACTCAGCACAGCTGATAAGTCCTTGAAAAACTCCCTTAAGTAAATATGATATTTATCTCTAAAAAATAACACTTGTATGCTTACCTATTCACTTTTAAGCACATCAAGCAGTTCGGTTGAGAGTCTTAATACCCTAGTGGACCCATGCTTCTAACTTTGTCAAATATGCCACATTCACGTGAACTGAGCTAAGCACAAATGAAATCTATTCAAGGCCCAAGTCAATGACCCAAGTAGAAAAATAGTTTCATATAACAATACATGGAACAAGTAGCAACAAAAACCCACAACAAGACCAATCGATCAGAAATCGGTGGTTCGATCAATTCGATGACCGATTCAGTTTTTAAAGTCATGGTTGGATCCTCATTACAAACTTATATGAAGAAGTTATATTGATGGGTTAATATAATATTTAGTCCTTGGAATTGGTAATTGAGAAAGGGGAATGAATTTACAAACACAAGCATTAATCTTAAACTTCACACTAATCAATTTAAAACCCAGACAAATTTGAACCCTGTGTGTTGGCTTGATGGTTAGTGTATTCACCGCTCTAAGTGTGACCTAGGTTCGAGTTGCGCTAAACGTGTTATGTTAGGGTTGTACCCTCCTCTTGTAATTCATTAAAAAAAACGCACACAAATTTATTACTCAACTAGAAATGTAATTAATATACATACATACATATAAGAGTTCATGTATCAAATAAAATCTTTTATTTTCTTAAAATACTTTTACTGGTCAAATTTTGTTATTAGACCCTATATTTTGCATAAATTATAGATTTAATACATGTACTTTAATTTGATCAAATTTAGTTCATGTACATTTTAAATTTTAGTCCTAACCAAACAGTATTAGTAAAGTTATAGAATTAGTCCATGTTCTTCAACTAGATCATTTTTATTCCCTATATTTTTCAAATTTCAAAATTTCAAAATTTCAATCTTAATACAAAACAACAATCGTTAAATACATTAACTAGTTTTTTTATGAATAATATGTGGAAATAGAAATGTAACATGGAATTAAAAATGCGATAATATGTTTGTCATATCACATCTTGAAAATAATAGGACTTAACTTAAGGATTAGATCACTTTTTGGGTTTGACTTAGCAACAATTCTCATATTGGGGTTCGAACTTTTTTTTGTTCAAGTTAGGCCATAAACTTGGAAATTGTTCCCACATTAGGGTCTAAACTTTTTTTATTCAAGTTAGGTCCTGAACTTGGCAATTGTTCCCACATTGGGGCCTAAACCTTTTTTTTTTGTTTAAGTTAGACTCTGAATTTGGCAATTGTTCCCACATTAGGGCTTGAACTTTTTTTTAGTCCAAGTTAGTCCTTGAAAATCCTAGAGTTCTAGCCCCAACGTAAGAACAATCGTCAAATGCATGTCCTAATATGGGAACAACTGTCAACTTTAGGTACTAACTTGGACAAAAAAAGTTCAAGCCCCAATATGAAAATAGTTGCTTAGTTTAGAGACTAACATGAACAAAAAAATTTAGACCCCAATGTGAGAAAAATATTCAAGTTCAAACCTCAAATAATGATTTAACCCTTAACTTAATGATTTTAATACGTGCCCTTTGGTTAGACTAAAACTTCAAAATTCTAAAAATATAGAAACTGAATATAAAAACTAAATTCATAATTTATACATAATACAGGGACTAATAATACAACTTAACCTACTTTTATCAAACATACTAAAATTGTTCCCGATAATATAGTATTACTACGTAACTAGTGCCGTGTTTTTAATATTAAAAACAAGTTCGCTAATTATCTTGTCGGGCTTCATGAATGTTCCAAAACTCTTGCCATGGACTGCATTAACTAACGTGGTCTTATATTAGTGGTATTACAGGAATCTAACGTGGTCCTTTAAATATCCACATAATTCAAAACATTTTTTCCCTTTCTATTCTCTTTTCATTCTTTTTCTCTTCTTTCATTTTAAATTATGTGACGTTGCCATGGAAATTATGTCTGCGTTTACACCATTAACGTCAAGCAATGATACAGTGACTAAAATTTTACAAATTGATAATGTTAGTGATCAAATAAAACGATATTATAGATATTTTCTTTAAAAATTAATTTATCTTTTATTTTTCCCATAAATATCCAAGTTTATCCTTCCTTCAAGCACAATTAAATTCCCAAATTTTCTTTATTTTCGTTGTTATAATAAATATCAATAATGATGGTAGAATGATCGCAAAGCAATAAGAGTTATCATTGAATAAAAGTTAAAAGGGTCAGGTCAACATATCATCACATGTTGTTTGTGCAATGATGACACTAAAATATTAGTGGTTACAAAACAAAAAATATTTAACGGTTGTAAATAAAATGATTCTCACTAATGACTTATCATTAAATTCAATCTAAGATTAATAAGTGCTGAGATAAGTGTTGAGGGACAACAATGAACCCCGGACATGGGCTATAAAATAGACATGAATGATATAAAAAAATTCACTGCGATAATTTTTAGCATAGATATTAGTATAGTCGTCAACTACAATATCAAATGAAGGAATTATATTAACGTTTTGGTTAAATTTTGTTATTAATCTTTATACTAGATGTAAGTTGTGTTTTTTATTTCTATATTTTAATTTGATCATTTTTAGTTTTAGTTCTTTTGGAATTTTGAAATTTTAGTCATAACCAAATGTGAGCTATTAAATTAATTATGTTATGCTATTTTCAAAATCTTATGTGATAAAAAAGGAGACAAATCAAGGGCCAAGCAAAAGCCACCCTTGAATAAAGTGGGTTTATTGCAATTTTAGATCCTCATGTTGTTTTTGTAATACAATTTAATCCTCGGATAAATTTTTAAGTTCCCTTTGACAACTTATTATTTTCCTGGCTACCAACCAAAATTTCCTAACTTCATGGAGATAAACATATTGTCATATGTGTAATGTCATGTTAACTTTCTATTTCCACATATTACTAAAACACACACAGTTAATGGGTTTAACGGCTATTGTTTGCTTCAAGATTGGAATTTCAAAATTTAAAAAGTATAGAGACTAACAATAATTAAATTAGAGAACATTAACTAAATCTACAATGTACAGCCCAATTATTGCCCGGGCCCAATTAACAGAGCCCAAACACCAACCCACAAGCCCAATTACAACCCAAACCCGAGGCCCAAATTCGGAGCCCAATTCCCCCCAAAAATCCAACTAGGGTTTCAGAAAAATGAAACCCTAGCCAAACCTAGCGCCGCACCCATCCCTCTACCGTTCACCTTGTCCCATCGCCACCCACCGTGCCTAGCTTCATCAACACCTGCAAAATGGCAGAAAAAGCCGGAGCACGCAACAGATAGTGCAAAGTAATAGAATACAACCAAAAATACAATGTAAATTGGCTATAAAAGCCAAACAATATCTCTGTACATTTTTTAGGGACAGCATTTTGAATTCAAGAAAAAGAAAAAGCAAATCAAAAAAGGTTGACTCCAGTTATTTCTACTCTGTTCTCGTGTTCTTATTCATTTTATTTCTTTTATTTTTGTTTATTTTTCTGCAATCGTTTAATAAATAAAGCGGGACTAAAAGGGAAAGGGGAAGATACCTTACTGCTCCGGTGGGCTGGTGTCGGAACTCCGCCTTTGCCGTCGTCGGAGTCGAGCAAAAAGGGGCGTTTCATCCCTTTTCCTTTTGGTCTCGCGGTTGAGAAGGCTTAGCCTTCGGGGACGCCGCAAAAGGGGGAGGCCTAGGGGCCGTTCTCGCGCAGCTCCGGCCACTGGCCATGGAGGCGGAGATGGTGGCCTGAGCTTTAAGGCCGAGAGGGGCGCAGAGAGGAGAGCATTCGAGCTCTCCGTTCTCTTTTCCTGGTTCTTTTTTTTTTTCTCTTTTCATTAGAAAATGAAATGGAGGCTACCAGATTAGGGTTCTTTTTGGCCCTTACATGATGTGTGAAACGACGCCGTTTGGAGTCTGATCAGTGGCTCCAAAACGGCGTCGTATCGAGCTCTGACCCGCGCGGTGACCCGACACAGGGGAAGGATCCGCGTGTTTTCTTTAAATGGGATATTTGTGCGCGTAGTCCCTCCGACTTTGTAGCGCGTTGCAATTTGGTCCTGTTTCGCTATTTCCTATTTTTCAATTTCGCCCCAGAATTCTGTTTTTGTTCTATTTTGACCCTCTGCTGCACTGCGTTTTGGGGCTTCGGGGTATTTATGACTTTGGTCCCCCCCTTTTTCGCGCATATTACATTTTGATCCTTTATTCCGTTTTATTTTTTATTTCAGCCCTGAGATTTCGTTCCCGTTTTGAATTAGTCCTATTATTATTATTATTATTATTATTATTATTATTATTATTATTATTATTATTATTATTACTACTACTACTACTACTATTATTATTACCTATTTATTTATATTAATTTTATTTAAACTTCTGGTACATATATATATTTATATATTTTACAACTTATGTACCTATCTATATATCTATATACATATTTTCATTTTCATAAATACATACATATTTATATATAATCTTTATAGTCTAAAATACACCTTTTTTTATATTTTTTTAAATCCACATATACATACACATTTTCAATATATTTTTAGTATGTATATAAATTAACGTATTTATTTGTATACATATGTATATTTTCATTAGTTTTAAACTTTAGTTTGTACATATATACTTTTTCTTTTATTTTACAATATATATATACACTTACTTTTTATATGTATTTCTTTATCTTCGTATTCCATAGTTTTATACACCTATATATGTACATATTTTTTTATACATACGCGTATTTATTTATTTTATATAAAATATACTTTATATATTTTGTTAATTCATGTATACACATATTTTAGTTCATGTCTATATATATCTTTTTATACTTAATTGTATTTGCTATTTATTTATTTCATTTTGTTATTATTTTGAATGAATGATTTAACTTTATTCGTTTTTTTATTTTGTTATTTTGTATGTTGTAAGTTTGATCGTTCATATTGATTGCTATAGCTTGCATCGTTTTTATATTTTCATGTTCATTATGATTTTGCCATGCATAAATAATGTAATTTGCTTTCACTATAATTTTGTGCTTTATTTTTACTCGATATAACAAAATTTATTTTTTTTTAAAATGGCATTTCGTGTTTGGATTCGAGAAAATCGTGCCCTAACTTACTGGGTTTCGATTTTCTCGATAAATCTAAATGTACGAATCTTTCTAAACTCAAATTTTAGATGACCTCGGGATTAAAAAAAATCACGTCCTAACTTACTGGTCGTGATCTCATTTTTAAATCCGAGATGGCTAAAATATCTTTTAAATAAGCATTTTTCATTCGCGTATCGAGAATTTGAGATATTGTATTCTAACTTACTAGATATGATTCTCTTTCTCGATTAACGTGAAATATATTTCTTTTTCCAAAAATTTTCATTTTAATACAAGGATCGTATTTTTAATTCTTTCAAGTTCTCAATTTTCGACATCAAGACATTAGATAATCAACTAGGTACCAATTTCTGGGCGTTACGAGGGTGCTAATCCTTCCTCGTACGTAACCGACTCCCGAACCCATTTTCTAAATTTCGTAGACCAAAACCGTTGTTTTAATAAAATCAAATTATTTATTAAAAACAACCTTTTTCCAAGGTGACCCAATCACACCTCAAAAAGGATTGGTGGCGACTCCCTTTTTCATTTTCAAAACCCAAGTCGACCCCGTTTTTCAATCAAAAAAATGGTGTCAACATACAACTTTACAGATCATACAAAATCAATAAAAAAATTAATTAAACAAATTTGAATTATTGCTAAAAGTTTAAAATTTAAATTCATAAGGGAAGAAATTGAACCAATAAACCCATCAACGTTATCCATGCGGTGTCTTTAACATGTAATTAACGTTGGTGCTTCCTTAACCTGTTGGTGATAATGATATTTCCTTTCCCTTTTCAAAAATTTATCCAAACAAGTATTTCTCGTTGTCTATTATCAAATTTATTAAGTGTTGTTGTTTCTAAAATTTGATGCAGGAATCGTATATATGTAAGGTCATGTCAATTTGTTATTTTCATATACTTACTAAAAATTTAGTTAATAGATTAAGGACTGTCATTTGCGTTGAGACTGAAATTTTAAAATTCAAAAAAATATGGATTTAGAATGATTAAATTGAAGAATATAGGCTAAATCTACAACTGTACGCATAGTATAAGACTAGTAATTAAATTTAAACAAACAAATTACACTATTGTTTTATGGGTGAGGACTAAAATTTGATTGTATAGCATTGTCATTCTAAAAGAGGTGTCGATTCATGTTCAGTGTCTAAAACGAAAGCTTATCATGGAAAAGGGATTTCTTGATAAAGTAGAAGATAATGCGGCTGTGCGAGTTTGGGCTGAAACGACACAACGGGAGAAAGGCGATAGTCTTACCGAGGGGCACGTGTCAGAATTATGGGATTTCACCCGTATCAGTGTAATCCAGAATGACCTTCGAGAAATGAAAGAAGTCTGGGATCAGTGGGATGTCGGGACCAAGCAGCTGTTCTATTGTAACTACGGTGACCTACCTTATCTGCTCAGTGTCAAAGTGGACAAGTATTTATTCCGAGCCCTTGCTCAATTTTGGAATCCTGCCTACAGTTGTTTCACTTTTGGGAAAGTCGATTTGACGCCTACTGTGGAGGAGTATACGACCTTGCTTCGGTGCCCAAAGTTTCAAGTCGACAGGGTTTATTCTAGAGCTGCTTGTGTCCCTTCATTGTTAAGGAAATTAATGAACATTAACGGGATGAGCGAGCAGTGGGTCGCTGCCCGAATCCAACAGAAGGGCGACAGTAAATGTGTCCCTTGGAAAAGCTTACGAGATTTGGTGCTTGTACATCCTGACGTAAAGAAAAGGGTCGATGTCTTCGCTTTAGGTATCTACGGGCTAGTGGTCTTCCCCAAGGCTTTAGGGCACATCGACGAGGCTGTATCTGATTTGTTTGATCGGCTTAGTAAAGGGGTTACACCGGTTCCGGCAATACTGGCCGAAACTTTCAGATCCCTGAGTGCATGTCGGAAAACAGGTAAGGGAAGGTTTATTGGATGCGCACAACTTTTATTGGCATGGTTTCATAGTCATTTCTGGAAAATGGAAAAGGTCTCTTATCGAGTGTTCTCTAACGGTTACTCCCCTCTAGAGGAATTGGTGGCCACACCAAGACGGGATGATCTTTCAGAAGAAAGATGGAGGGAGATACTCCAGAATCTCCAGGATGAAGATATTGAATGGAGGGCTCCTTGGTTAATTCCTGATGAGATATTGTACCGGTATGGAGATTTCGACTGGGTTCCTCTGCTCGGGATATGGGGAGCTATCGGATATGCTCCCCTACTAGTATCCAGACAGTATAGATCACGACAATTCGTACCAGCAACGCTGGGGTTGGCCTCTTCTGATTTTTCTTATAGGGAGGACAATTACAAGAAAAAGGTTCGAGAGGTGTCTAATGCTTGGAACCAAACTCGCCGAATGAGAATTTTAGCCGTGGGTCCGACGATGACCCCCGAGTATAGCCAGTGGCGTGATCAAAGGGTCAACGATAATATCCCGGCGTCTAATCCAGAAACTGCTCGATCTTTAGAGGAACACCTACAGGTACTGCCCTCTGAGATAGAGATTATCAAGCAAGAATTTGAAAAGAGGAGTTTGGAGATAGGAAAGAAAGTAGAGAAGTTAGAGGAAGAGAAAATGCAGTTAGGACTAGATTTGGACATTCAAAGATTAGAGGCCGACAAATTAAGGAAAGGGAAGAACAAGGCAGAAGAAGATTTAGACAGCCTGAAGACTGATTACAAGAAGTTGCGCAGGTCGATAAGAACTGCTGGCTTGGGTAAAACGTCAGAACAATGGCGGCAGGAAATTCAGGAGGAAAGAACGAAAGCTAATCAGTGGGAAAAGAAATTTCAGGATGCTCAAACTCGAGAAGTTACTTTGGGAGAAAGTCTGCTAGTCTGCCAAAATGAGAAGACGAAGTTGAATGCCCGAATAACTGAACTGGAAAGGCTACTTCACCAATACCGTAGTCGTAATTCTGTGATTGAATTAAAGGCAAGCTTGGAAAAAATTGAAGAATTAAAGGGACAAGTAAGAGAGCTCGAGGACGCATTGCAAAGCAGCGAATTCTGAATAGAGCTTCTGGAAAGAAGTAGTGAGCAGTGGCAAGGGCAATTCCAGCGGTCTCAAGATTAGATTAGAGACAGAGATTATGTTATGGGTGAGGCAGTGGTTCAAGTACGCGAGGTAGCTGATCACCTGCAAACCTTAGCGGTTCAAGCTGATCTATTAAGTTTAAAGTTTGAGGTGGAATCGGACCAGGGCCGAGAATTAGCTTGGCTCCTTAAAAAGGTTAAGGCTTTGGGCATAAGGGCAAAGCCGTATATGTAATCTATTTTATGTAAAGAAATTTCTTCTCTAGTAAAACTTTCTAATGAAGTTAATTAGAATCAGTGCCTCTTTTTTGCATTCATGCATTTACATATCATCATATGCATTAAGTTTTAAAAAGGGAGCCTAATTAATTTAAAATTATGACAGAACTATCCTGGAAACTAACAAAAATTCGCCAATCGTTTATCACTACGGTACCCGTCGCAAAACAAAAGCCATGGATCAAAGACTCGAAAGACTCGAACAGCTCCAAAGGGAGATACAAGAACAAATGCAAGAGCGGTTAGAGAAGATTCAACAAGATATGAAGAACGAAATGATAGAGTCTCAAAAAAGCATGATAGCTGAATTAACGCAATTGTTCAAAGGGGGAAGCGACAAAGGAAAAGACCCCGTGGTTAATACAGAAGAAGAAAATAATGATAGCCCTCTCTATCCCCCAGGTTTCACTCCTCCTCATGCGCAAACCCAAGCTGAGGTGCAACCACGCAGATCATCTGTTACTATCAGGCCTCAGCAATTTCAAATTGGTGCCCCAATACCAGTAAATTTCCAAACTGGAATAGGTTCTCATCTCGGAGAAGCCCCTACTAATCCCATAGTACCCGATTTTGACGAAATGATGGGAAAAGAGAAAACAAAGGAAGAACTACCGAGTCGATTGGAGGAAAGATGTAAATGGCTCGAAGAGAAATTCAAAGCCATGGAAAGTAGCGAGAATTATCATGGGATGGATGCTAAAGATCTAAGCTTGGTACCAAATTTGGTCCTTCCTCCCAAATTTAAGATACCGGAGTTTGAAAAATATGACGGGACAAGTTGTCCCCAGGCTCATATCACTATGTTTTGCCGAAGGATGACCGGGTACATCAACAATGAGCAACTGTTGGTTCACTATTTTCAGGACAGTTTGATCAGGTCAGCAGCTAGATGGTACAATCAATTGAGTCGAACCGAAATCCACTCCTGGAAAGATTTGGCGCAGGCCTTTATAAAGCAGTATAGACATGTGATGGATATAGCACCCGATCGAATTGTATTGCAAAACATGGAAAAGAAAACTAATGAGAACTTTCGCCAGTATGCTCGGAGATGGAGGGAGGTAGCAGCACAAGTTCAACCACCACTTTTAGAGAAGGAGATAACCATGCTTTTTATCAATACCTTGAAAGCTCCATTTCTCAATCACATGTTGGGCAGTGCCACTAAAAGCTTTCCAGACATAGTGATGTCTGGAGAAATGATAGAGAACGCCATAAGATGTGGCAAGATAGAAGTAGAAGAAAGTACTAAAAGGTCGGCTCCAAGGAAAAAGGAACATGAGATAAACAATACAAGCACGTTTAACAGGGACCATTCTAAATCAATCACGGTAGGGCAAGCCAGAGCAGTAACCACTAATCAGTAAATTTTTTCGACACAGGAATCCAATCCAAGGCCAAAGGTAGAGAAACTTCAATTCACACCCATCCCAGTGACGTATAGGAAATTGTACCAGAACTTATTCGATGCACGTGTGATATCTCCATTTTACCTCAAACCTATGCAACCTCCATACCCTAAGTGGTATGACGCAAGCGTTCAATACGAGTATCACGCGGGGACCAAGGGGCACTCAATTGAAAACTGCACTGCATTCAAGAAGTTAGTTGAAAGACTTATCAATTTGGGGATCGTAAAGATAGGTGACTCATCAGGACCGAATGTAGTAGAGAATCCGTTGCCCAACTATGATAATAAAGGGCTGAATGCGATAATTGAATATGGAGGAAGGAGAGTCAAAGCCAACATAGCAGAGATAAAGACCCCCCTTGAATGGGTTTGGAAACAAATGATGAAAAGAGGTCTCATTAAGCAAGTTTCAATAGAAAGGCCTGAAGGAACAAGGAAATTTTGCGAGTTCCATGCAGAAGAAAGCCATGACATCCAAGATTGCACCGAGTTCAGAACCATGATGCAAAACTTAATGGATAGCAAAGAGTTGGAGTTTTATGAAGAGATTAAGGGATTAGAAGGAGGAGAGGTTTATGTTGCAGAAGAAGGATTCACGGGGAAAGCCCAAAAGGCTAATTACCCGGTGGTGATTATTGCAAAACCAATGAGCAGAGAATCTGGAATACAAATAGCACCAAAGGTCGTAATCCAAAAACCTGTATCCTTTCCCTACAAGGATAGCAAAAAGGTTCCTTGGAATTACAACTGCAATGTAACAATCCCAGGAGAGGAGAGCTTGATAAATGCTTCAGGAGAGGATGAAGGATTCTATACACGAAGTGGAAAACGCTATGATCCGGCAAACGCAAGAGTGGAGTCTGGAAAAGGAAAAGCCTTAGCGGTTGAATTGGGAAAAGTAAAGACAGACAAAATCGAGCCGCGCATCAATCAGCCGGTAACTGAAAATGAGGCTAATGAATTTCTAAAATTTTTAAAACATAGCGAGTACAGCGTGGTAGAGCAATTACATAAGCAACCGGCTCGTATCTCGATGCTTGAATTGCTTCTAAGTTCAGAGATACATCGTAATGCGCTGATTAAGGTGCTAAATGAAACTTACGTCGCTGATGATATCTCAGTGAATAAGTTAGACCATTTGGTTAATAATATCAGTGCCGACAATTTCATCTTCTTTAATGATGATGAAATACCGCCCGGGGGAAGAGAAACCACCAAAGCCTTACATGTTTCTACTTACTGCGGGAAACATATGTTGTCAAGAGTGCTAATTGATAATGGATCAGCCTTGAATGTTTTACCCCTATCCACCTTAAATAGGTTACCGGTGGACAGCTCTCACATGAAATCATGCCAGAACATAGTGAGAGCATTTGATGGTACCGAAAGAAAGGTGATGGGAAGAATAGAAATACCTCTCTTGATTGGCCCAAATACGTACGAAGTGCATTTCTTAGTGATGGATATCAAGCCTTCGTATAATTGCTTACTGGGGAGACCATAGATTCATTCAGCAGGGGCGGTGCCTTCATCATTGCACCAGAAGTTGAAATTAGTGACAGAAGGCCGGTTAATTACGATTGACGCTGAGGAAGACATCATTGCATCGGTAACCAGCGACGCACCATATTTGGGAGTAGATGACGATGCGGTCGAATGTTCTTTTCGATCCTTAGAGTTCGTAAATGTAACTTTTGTCACTGAAGGAAAAAAAATCCCAATGCCCAGCATATCTAGAGCTACAAGGATGGGACTACAAATGACAGTTGGGAAAGGAGCTGTGCCTGGAAGAGGACTGGGAAGATGCCTTCAAGGAAAGATTGAGGCACCAGTGGTGAAAGACAAACAGGACCGTTTTGGTTTAGGATTTAAACCAAATGCCAAGCAGAGAAAGAAAGAGTTAGAGAAAAGACAAGACAGGAGGAAAGCGCGTTTGAACGGAAAAGAAGTTGATTGGGAACCTATGGCTTTCCCCCACATATCCAGGACATTCATATCAAGAGGAACCATGTATTCTGGACTGAGGACTCCAAGAAAGAAGACCGCAGAGGAAATGTTAGGAAACTTAAGCATCAATGCCATATTTGAAGAAGAATCTGAAGAGGGAAGTACATCAGGCATCTATCCCGTTGAACCTGGGAGTGTTTTAAACAATTGGACTGCAGAAGAAATGCCTGAAGTTTTTAGAGCTTTTCCAGAGTAATATTCAAAACATATTAATTGTTCTAAGCCTGGAGAAAATAAAACTTTTGTGAACTAAAATAGGCTTATATGTGGACATTGTGATTTCAATGAAATATATCTTCGCATTTTGAGTATATATATTCTTTTAAAACTCTTTCCATTCTTTCATACGAATAGTCATCCCGAATGCTTTTATTCTGAATCATTCTTTTATTCATGGTCATACTAAATAAGAATCCTTAAATTCATACATTCCCTGTACATTCTTTGATACCTATAACAGGTCCCAAGATATCAATGATATGAGTGACTCTACTATGGACTTAGAAAATCCTTTTGAACGAGATATGTGTTTAGAGGAATCTCAAGATTTTGAAGATAACACGGATTACAACCTACCTCCGGACTTGTTGAGGATGGTAGAGCAGGAAGAGAAACAGATTCTTCCTCAAGAGGAGACGATAGAGACAGTGATCCTGGAGGAGGGAAAGATGGTAAAGATTGGCACGTGCATAGCTGATGAAGTGAAACGAGACCTCGTTAAATTGCTTCGAGAGTTCAAAGATGTCTTCGCATGGTCATACCAAGATATGCCGGGGTTAAGTACTGACATCGTAGTTCACCGACTTCCTATAAAGGAAGATTACAAACCAGTTCGGCAAAAGCTCCGAAGGATGAGGCCTGATGTTGTGTTAAAATAAAAGAGGAGGTACAAAAACAATTCGACGCTGGATTCCTGCAGGTGGTCAAATACTCCGAGTGGGTAGCCAATATCGTTCCTGTCCCTAAAATAGATGGGAAGGTCCGAATGTGTGTAGATTATAGAAATTTAAATAAGGCCAGCCCCAAAGATAACTTTCCCTTGCCGCACATTGATGCCTTGGTGGACAACACAGCAGGACATTCGCTGTTTTCTTTCGTGGATGGTTTCTCTGGATATAACCAAATTAAGATGCATCCTGAGGATATGAAGAAAACTACATTCATAACCCTATGGAGAACCTTTTGTTATAAGGTGATGCCATTTGGGTTGAAAAACGCAGGGGCAACGTATCAGAGGGCCATGGTAATATTGTTCCATGATATGATGCATAATGAGTTAGAGGTCTATGTTGATGACATGATTGCAAAATCTAAAACAGAAGAGGAACACGTGCAGGTCCTTAAGAAATTATTTATGAGGTTGAGAAAATTTCAGCTAAAGCTAAATCCAGCAAAATGCACATTTGGGGTCAGATCAGGAAAATTGCTTGGGTTCGTGGTCAGTGAGAAAGGAATTGAGATTGATCCTGACAAAGTAAGAGCAATACAAGAATTACCCCCGCCGCATACTCAAAAGGAGGTTCGAGGTTTTCTAGGAAGGCTGAACTATATTGCTCGGTTCATCTCACAGCTAACTGAGAAATGCGACCCCATTTCTCGCCTCCTCAAGAAACATAATCCTGGTGTATGGGATGAGGAATGTCAAAAAACTTTTGAAAAAGTCAAACATTATTTATCCAACGCCCTAGTGCTGATGCCACCCTGCCCAGACAAACCACTCATACTGTATTTGGCAGTATTTGGAAATTCCATGGGATGCGTGCTTGGTCAACATGATGAATCAGGACGAAAGGAAATAGCAATCTACTATCTCAGTAAGAAGTTCACTGAATGCGAAACAAGATATTCGCCAATCGAGAAATTATGTTGTGCCCTAATCTGGACCACTCGGAGACTGAGACAGTACATGTTGTACCATACGACCTGGTTAATCTCCAAATTGGACCATTTGAAATACTTAATGGAGTCAACCGCTCTGAATGGAAGAATGGCCCGATGGCAAATTCTTCTATCTGAATTTGACATAGTCTATGTAAACCAGAAAGCGGTCAAAGGAAGTGCAATAGCGGAATTCCTAGCAAGTAGGGCTCTGGATGATTATGAGCCATTGAACTTCGATTTCCCAAATGAAGATTTGATGTATATCGCAACTGTAGAGAAAGATTTCCAAGAAGGTGGTTCTTGGAAGTTGAGTTTTGACAGAGCTTCAAATGCTATAGGCAACGGAATTGGGGCAGTACTCGTGTCTCCCAGTGGAGACTATTATCCTTTCACTAGCAAATTGGACTTCGACTGCACAAATAATATGGCTGAGTATGAAGCTTGCATTATGGGCATCCGGGCAGCCATAGAGCGGAAAATTAAGGTGCTAGAAGTATACGGGGACTCTGCATTAGTAATTTATCAGCTCAAAGGGGAATGGGAAACAAGAGACCCGAAGTTGGTCCGCTATCAAAATTAGCTATGGAATTGATTGAGGAATTTGATAGTGTCACCTTTAGTTACCTCCCGCGAGATGAAAACCAGATGGCAGATGCTTTGGCCACTTTAGCCTCCATGTTTAAAGTGAACAAATTAGAAGATATGAAGCCTATCCAGATCAGCATCTACAAGACTCCAGCTCATTATTGCAACATTGACAGTGAAGAGGGAAAGATGATCACCCTTGGTACCATGACATATTGCAATATGTGAAGAGTCGTGAATACCCTGACCATGCGACAGAAAATGATAAGAAGACATTAAGGAGATTAGCCATTGACTATGTCCTAGATGGGGAAATTTTGTATAAAAAGGGAAAAGATCAAGTATTGTTGAGGTGTGTGGATGCTGTCGAGGCAAAAGAAATTTTGGAAGAAGTGCATGAAGGTATCTGTGGAATGCATGCCAACGGCTTCACGATGGCCAGACAAATTATGAGATTTGGGTACTATTGGTCCACCATAGAAGGGGATTGCATTAATTATGCCAAAAGGTGCCATAAGTGTCAAATCTACAGTAACAAAATGCACGCACCACCTCCACCCCTTCATGTTATGGTTTCTCCATGGCCTTTCTCCATGTGGGGAATGGACGTTATCGGGCCAATATCTCCAAAAGCTTCTAATGGGCATCGTTTTATCTTTGTGGTTATTGATTACTTCACTAAATGGGTGGAGGCTGCTTCATATGCAAATATCACGAAGTCGGTAGTTAGCAAGTTTCTGAAAAAGGAGATCATATGTCGATACGGGATGCCTGAAAGGATCATATCCGATAATGCGATGAACTTAAACAACAACTTAATAGCGAAGTTTGTAGTCAGTTCAAGATCAGACACCACAATTCGTCACCGTATCGTCCAAAAATGAATGGTGCCGTGGAAGCAGCTAACAAAAACATCAAGAAAATTGTAGGAAAAATGACTGAAACCTACAAAGACTGGCACGAGAAATTATCTTTTGCTCTCCTGGCATATCGCACTTCCGTTAGAACCTCTACTGGGGCAACACCGTTTTCTTTAGTCTATGGGATGGAAGCAGTTTTACCCATAGAAGTTGAAATTCCTTCCCTCCGAGTATTAGCTGAACTAAAGTTGGATGAGGCTGAATGGATTCAATCTCGATATGACCAGCTAAACTTGATAGAAGAAAAGAGGTTAAAGTTATTCGTCATGGTCAGATGTATCAGAAACGAATGACGCGAGCCTATAACAAAAAAGTTCGTCCTAGAGAATTTTACGAGGGGGACTTGGTTTTGAAAAAGATTCTTCCTCTACAAAAGGATTTTAGAGGAAAATGGATGCCAAATTGGGAAGGTCCTTATGTGGTAAAAAGGCCTTTTAGAAGGAGCTTTGATCTTGAGCGAGATGGATGGTAAAAGCTTGCCAAATCCTGTGAACTCGGATTCAGTCAAGAAATACTTCACCTGAAGGAGGAGGACCAAAGTGAAAACCCGTAAAGGGAATTCAAAAAAAAAAAGGGGAGAGGCCAAGGTGAAAACCCGTAAAGGGCACCTTGAGACCAAAGGGGATTTGAGTTGAAAACCTGAAAAGGCGGCTCAAATTTTGAAGAAGCGTGAGGTGAACGAAACAGCTCAAACTTTGATCAGGATCTGAGGCATGTGGTGGTCTTACTATACCTGAATCACAAGAAGGAATAGGTGACATCTTGGGGTATCGACAGAATACTGTAGATTCCCTAAACACATATTAAATGGTCTTTAGAAAACTTATGCAGAGAAGCTCGTGCTGCGATATCTGGGGCGCCTGTCGTCATCTTATATTTTGAATCTTGGCAAAATTTGTTGTCTTGATTAATGTATTCATTTCAAGCTTTGCTCCCCAGTAAAATTTCATTTTGTCTATTGTTTATTTCATTTTTATCTTGGCAAAATTTGCTATCTTGATTAACTCATTCATTTCGAGATTTGTTCTTAATAACATTTGTTTGATCGTTGTGGTAATCTTTTCGGAAAAACATTTAGAATAACTATTAATGAACTGAATGTTCAAGCAAATGGAGTTTTGCATATTACTCTAGAAATTTCTAAATAATGAAGGAACCTGAAACAGGACTGTTGTTTAGAGCACACTAAATTCAAAGTGTCTAAAAGGGAAAAGTCCAAGTCAGGACTATCTTTTCAAATTTTGTTCTCCAAACATTGAACAAAATGACAAGATGTCGTGTTGGTGGCAAAGCTTCAATGAACAAACAAGTGATGTTCACCAAGCAATAAGAAAATGTCTTCTGGGAGAAGAAAACTCTTCATTGTGTATGAGCATTTGGTATGACACCTTGGGAATGGGGTAAAGGACCAAAGAGCTTCACATTCTGTATCATTGAATTGTGATAGCAGAGGATCGAGAAAAGGCCAGATCTTCCTACCTTTGGGTTACAGCGGGAGAAAGATGGTTCAAATTTTGCATCCAGTGGATTGAACCTGGAGGTTTACAGTGGGGGGCATCTGGTTAAGTTTTTCTTTGGATTTGCCAGTCGAGCAAGAAGGCGTTGTAGCACGTCAGCGATAAACCTTAATAAGCTTTTGCTGATGATAACCTAAGCATCAAGAAATCACTTTCATGACATTTCGACATTCATTCAAATGTCATTCATACACGTCTAGTTAGGACCATTTGATTCATTCTGGTCATCCTAATTACTAGACATAAATAGGTCCATCAAATGGATTATACAGGCATGTTCCCCAGAGAACAGATCAATGAAGATAGCAGATCTTGCCTTCCTGTATTGACAGCGAAGCAGATCGAATAAACCATAGTTTGCAATTTAAAAGATCAAAGCCACAACGGTGAATCTTACTTCCAGGCGATGCAGTGGAACAGATTGAAGCTACAACAGCGAATCTCACTTCCCCGACATTGCAATTTAAAAGATCAAGCCACAACGGCGAATCTTACTTCCAGGCGATGCAGTGGAACAGATTGAAGCTACAACAGCGAATCTCACTTCCCCGACATTGCAATTTAAAAGATCGAAGCCACAACGGCGAATCTTACTTCCAGGCAATGCAGTGGAACAGATTGAAGCTACAACAGCGAATCTCACTTCCCCGACATTGCAATTTAAAAGATCGAAGCCACAACGGCGAATCTTACTTCCAGGCGATGCAGTGGAACAGATTGAAGCTACAACAGCGAATCTCACTTCCCCGACATTGCAATTTAAAAGATCGAAGCCACAACGGCGAATCTTACTTCCAGGCGATGCAGCGGAGCAGATTGAAGCTACAACAGCGAATCTCACTTCCCCGACATTGCAATTTAAAAGATCGAAGCCACAACAGTGAATCTTACTTCTGGCAATGCAGTGGAACAGATTAAAGCTACAACGGCGAATCTCACTTCCCCGACATTGCAATTTAAAAGATCGAAGCCACAACGGCGAATCTTATTTCCTCGGCAAGACTGGGCAAAAATTGGTCTTTCTTAGTCTTTGCTCTGTTATCGTTACACGACAACGAGCAAAGAGGGGCAGCTGTACAGCCCAATTATTGCCCGGGCCCAATTAACAGAGCCCAAACACCAACCCACAAGCCCAATTACAACCCAAACCCGAGGCCCAAATTCGGAGCCCAATTCCCCCCAAAAAATCCAACTAGGGTTTCAGAAAAATGAAACCCTAGCCAAACCTAGCGCCGCACCCATCCCTCTGCCGTTCGCCTTGTCCCATCGCCACCCACCGTGCCTAGCTTCATCAACACCTGCAAAATGGCAGAAAAAGCCGGAGCACGCAACAGATAGTGCAAGCAATAGAATACAACCAAAAAATACAATGTAAATTGGCTATAAAAGCCAAACAATATCTCTGTACATTTTTTAGAGACAGCATTTTGAATTCAAGAAAAAGAAAAAGCAAATAAAAAAGGTTGACTCCAGTTATTTCTACTCTGTTCTCGTGTTCTTATTCATTTTATTTCTTTTATTTTTGTTTATTTTTCTGCAATCGTTTAATAAATAAAGCGGGACTAAAAGGGAAAGGGGAAGATACCTTACTGCTTCGGTGGGCTGGTGTCGGAACTCCGCCTTTGCGTCGTCGGAGTCGAGCAAAAAGGGGCATTTCATCCCTTTTCCTTTTGGTCTCGCGGTTGAGAAGGCTTAGCCTTCGGGGACGCCGCAAAAGGGGGAGGCCTAGGGGCCGTTCTCGCGCAGCTCCGGCCACTGGCCATGGAGGCGGAGATGGTGGCCTGAGCTTTAAGGCCGAGAGGGGCGCAGAGAGGAGAGCATTCGAGCTCTCTGTTCTCTTTTCCTGTTTCTTTTTTTTTTTTTTATTTTTTTCTCTTTTCATTAGAAAATGAAATGGAGGCTACCAGATTAGGGTTCTTTTTGGCCCTTACATGATGTGTGAAACGACGCCGTTTGGAGTCTGATCAGTGGCTCCAAAACGGCGTCGTATTGAGCTCTGACCCGCGCGGTGACCCGACCCAGGGGAAGGATCCGCGTGTTTTCTTTAAATGGGATATTTGTGCGCGTAGTCCCTCCGACTTTGTAGCGCGTTGCAATTTGGTCCTGTTTCGCTATTTCCTATTTTTCAATTTCGCCCCAGAATTCTGTTTTTGTTCTATTTTGACCCTCTGCTGCACTGCGTTTTGGGGCTTCGGGGTATTTATGATTTGGTCCCCCCCTTTTTCGCGCATATTACATTTTGATCCTTTATTCCGTTTTATTTTTTATTTCAGCCCTGAGATTTCGTTCCCGTTTTGAATTAGTCCTATTATTATTATTATTATTATTATTATTATTACTACTACTATTATTATTACCTATTTATTTATATTAATTTTATTTAAACTTCTGGTACATATATATATTTATATATTTTACAACTTATGTACCTATCTATATATCTATATACATATTTTCATTTTCATAAATACATACATATTTATATATAATCTTTATAGTCTAAAATACACCTTTTTTTATATTTTTTTAAATCCGCATATACATACACATTTTCAATATATTTTTAGTATGTATATAAATTAACGTATTTATTTGTATACATATGTATATTTTCATTAGTTTTAAACTTTAGTTTGTACATATATACTTTTTCTTTTATTTACAATATATATACACTTACTTTTTATATGTATTTTTTATCTTCGTATTCCATAGTTTTATACACCTATATATGTACATATTTTTTTATACATACGCGTATTTATTTATTTTATATAAAATATACTTTATATATTTTGTTAATTCATGTATACACATATTTTAGTTCATGTCTATATATATCTTTTTATACTTAATTGTATTTGCTATTTATTTATTTCATTTTGTTATTATTTTGAATGAATGATTTAACTTTATTCATTTTTTTATTTTGTTATTTTGTATGTTGTAAGTTTGATCGTTCATATTGATTGCTATAGCTTGCATCGTTTTTATATTTTCATGTTCATTATGATTTTGCCATGCATAAATAATGTAATTTGCTTTCACTATAATTTTGTGCTTTATTTTTACTCGATATAACAAAATTTATTTTTTTAAAAATGGCATTTCGTGTTTGGATTCGAGAAAATCGTGCCCTAACTTACTGGGTTTCGATTTTCTCGATAAATCTAAATGTACGAATCTTTCAAACTCAAATTTTAGATGACCTCGGGATTAAAAAATCACGTCCTAACTTACTGGTGTGATCTCATTTTTAAATCCGAGATGGCTAAATATCTTTTAAATAAGCATTTTTATTCGCGTATCGAGAATTTGAGATATTGTATTCTAACTTACTGGATATGATTCTCTTTCTCGATTAACGTGAAATATATTTCTTTTTCCAAAAATTTTCATTTTAATACAAGGATCGTATTTTTAATTCTTTCAAGTTCTCAATTTTCGACATCAAGACATTAGATAATCAACTAGGTACCAATTTCTGGGCGTTACGAGGGTGCTAATCCTTCTCGTACGTAACCGACTCCCGAACCCATTTTCTAAATTTCGTAGACCAAAACCGTTTTTTAATAAAATCAAATTATTTATTAAAAACAACCTTTTTCCAAGGTGACCCAATCACACTCAAAAGGATTGGTGGCGACTCCCTTTTTCATTTTCAAACCCAAGTCGACCCCGTTTTCAATCAAAAAATGGTGTCAATCATACAAAATCAATAAAAAATTAATTAAACAAATTTGAATTATTGCTAAAAGTTTAAAATTTAAATTCATAAGGGAAGAAATTGAACCAATAAACCCATCAACGTTATCCATGCGGTGTCTTTAACATGTAATTAACGTTGGTGCTTCCTTAACCTGTTGGTGATAATGATATTTCCTTTCCCTTTTCAAAAATTTATCCAAACAAGTATTTCTCGTTGTCTATTATCAAATTTATTAAGTGTTGTTGTTTCTAAAATTTGATGCAGGAATCGTATATATGTAAGGTCATGTCAATTTGTTATTTTCATATACTTACTAAAATTTAGTTAATAGATTAAGGACTGTCATTTGCGTTGAGACTGAAATTTTAAATTCAAAAAAAATATAGATTTAGAATGATTAAATTGAAGAATATAGGCTAAATCTACAACTGTACGCATAGTATAAGACTAGTAATTAAATTTAAACAAACAAATTACACTATTGTTTTATGGGTGAGGACTAAAATTTCGAAATTCAAAAAGTGTATAAACTAAAATTGATCAAATAAAAATATAAGAATTAAATTTACAGCTTTCATGAAATAGAAGAACTAAGAGACAAGGTTTAACCTTGTTCTTTTAACATTAATATCATTATAGATTTTATCATATCTACTCTTTTTTTGATACAATGTCTAAAACTACTCATTGTCGTCCCCAACCCCAAACCTTTAATAGGAGAATAATACGTTTCAGCAAACTCGACCCCATGTTCTCCTGCACTGGCAACAATATCGATATAATAACTATTTTTAAAAGAAATAGTATTTATGGACTTGGGGTATTTCTTCCCCGACGAATCCACCAAATCCTGTAAGCGTTTTGAGTGTGCGCTTTTAATGAATTTGTGCTTATCTTTGAATTGATAATTAGTTTGTACCTTAGAGCAGAATTCTCCCTTTTTAACTTTTTTTTTAAAGTAGGGATGAGACATAGATTTATATTAACTTAGTTTAGTTTTAAAATTAATATTTACGTACAAATAATCTATGCCATTAAATCCTATATGCTTTAGAGCGTGTCCTTTTGACATGCCATTTAGATTTCCATATCCACCAAAATCCTATATGCTTTTGAGCCTGTGCTTATCTTGAAATGCATCATTATATGTGTTAAACAGTGGGGATGACGGTTGGACCCATTGATGTTGTATTATTTTAAATTAGGTTACGTCTTACAATAACAGCCTACAGTGTGGGTCACATGGTACAGTTATAGATATTCCCCACCAAAACATCATGAAAACGTGGAACAAGAAAGAAAAGAATCTAGGAAAAAAATTTAAAATATAATGCATATATTTTATTTTTAGCATTTTAGTTGCTCTACTTTTTAGATTTTAAAATTTAAATTTAATTTTTGTCATTATTAATTTTATTAAATTTGTTGCTTTGATATTTTGAAATAATAATAGTAACTTATTTTATAGCCATAATTTTAAAAATAACATTACAATTAACTTGAATTTATCAAATAATAATAATGTTAGCAATTGAACATGAATTTTAAAATCTAAAAATTAAAGAGACTACATTTCATGAAACAAAATATAAAGTCTAAATTCCAAATTTCAAAAAGTTGAAGAACTTATGACATATTTTAACTAAGAATTATAGAAAAAGGTAAAAGAAAATCTGAATATGAACCATAAAATAGACATAAAAATATATTTAAAGAAACCTATAATATGTATTTATTGTTTTTCTTTATTAAAATTTTTTGGTTTATCTTAGCAAATTGATTATAATTTTTTTTAAAATAAAGGTATAATTTTGTTTATTTTATTACGGTATAATGTCAAATTTAATCCTTAATATATTAATTTGACTCTCATTATTTTAATTAAATTTGATTTAATAAAAATATATAATGTCAAAGGATTCCGCCTACCTTCGTCAGCACTGTCCTCGGCCGAAATTTACACGTGTTCAAAATTCAAGTCCATTGCATTTCTCCTATTTTAACAATAATCCTATATAGACCCTTTTAGCATTCTTTCTTTGGTATATAAAATTCAACAAAACACTTTGATCCAAATCCAAGAACAAGTTTCCCAAATGGCTTCATTTTCTAAAGTTTTCTGTACATCACCCAATTCCCCCATTGCCATTAACAAAACTTCACGAATCCTCCTTCATCACGTTTGCTTCACTAAATACTTTACTAAAAATATAATATAATTTATAAATTTATCTCAAATAAATAAAACATTCATGTATTTAATTTTATAATAAAAATTAGTCGTAACAAATATTAGGATTAGATATTTAATAATAAATTTAATTGATTATTTTTAAATTATTATTTTAATTGAAAGTAGAATTGTTTTAAATTTATATTGCATATAATTTCTAAACATAATAATGCATATATAAAATTATGGATATATAAAACTTGTTTTGGAATAAATTTACAAAAAAACACACACACACTTGAATTCATGTTTGGTTTTAGCTAAAAGCTATAACCCATAGGCAGACTAACCTACAATTTCTACACAGAGTAAATGGAACAAATTTACCCGTATTCAACAACAAAAATAACAAGTATTTCATACAAATATAAGTGCTAAGTCAATTTTATTATGTTTATTACTAGACTAATATCCTAAAACAATATAAATAGGGTTAATTTTATCTGAATATTTTTTTAACTTTCCAATTTACATGAGAGTAATTTTCCCACATTTTATCATCGGAACCACATTGTTATGTTCATAAGAAAGTAAATAAAATTTGATATCCCAAATGTTGAAATCACTTTCCAATTAATTAAATTGTTAGGAAAATAACTATTTTCCGACATACTAATAGCTACCATAATGTAAACATTGCTATTTATTTCCCTTTTCTGATAGAACCTTGTATAATATATATATCTATGTATGAATATGATAAATCATTGTTTGGGTCAGACTGAAATTTTAAATTTCAAAAACATAAAGACTAAAGTTGACCAACTCTAAAATATAAAAAATAAATTTATTAAATAAAAATATAAAACTAAATCCATAACTTTCACAAAATACAGAAATTAACCTAGTTTTTAAAAATTAATACTTACATACTTATAATTATTTCCACAAATAATCTATGCCATTAAATTCTATATCCACAAAAATCCTATATGCGTTTGAGCGTGTGCTTGTAATAAATTTGACATGCATGATTTTATTTCCCAAATAGTCTCTGCCATTTGGGTTTCCATATCCGCCAAAAGCCTATATGCTTTTGAGCCTGTGCTTATCTTGAAGTGCATCATTATATGTGTTAAACAGTGGTGATGACGTTATATATTTAAATTAGGTTACATCTTAGGCTTTATGGTGAAATGTGAGGAGTGGATTTGTTTTCCCATTGGGCTCACAATAATGCCTAAGGTGTGGGCCACATGATACAGTTTAATATTCCCCACCAAATAAAAGTAGAAAGAAAATAATGTAGAAAAAAATTAAAATTTAATCTTATATTTTTATTTTTAGCAATTTAGTTTGTTTATTTTTATATTTCAAAATTTAAATTTAATTGTTGTTATTATTATTTTATTAAATTTGTTGCTGTGATATTTTAAAATAAAAGTAACATTGTAATTAACTTGAATTATCAAATACTAATGTTAGTAATTCAACATGAATTTTAAAATCTAAAATTAAAGAGACTAAACTTCATGAAACAAAATATAAAGTCTAAATTCCGAATTTTGATATATTTTAACTAAGAATTTTAAGAAAGAATTATAGAAAAAGGTAAAAGAAAGTTGGACATAAATATATATATAAAAAAAACCTATAATATGGATTTATTGTTTTTCTTTATTGAAAAATTTTTGGTTTATCTTAGCAAATTGAATTATATTTTTAAAAAAAAATAAAGGTATGACTTTGTTTATTATATTAAGGTATAATGTTAAATTTAACTCTTAATATTTATATATTTGTATTAATCTGACTCTTATTATTTTAATTATAAGTTTTATAAACTAATAATAACTCAGAAGTCTAAGGTTTCCGCCTACCTTCGTCAGCACCGTCCTCGGCCGAAATTTACACGTGTTCAAAATTCAAGTCCCTTGCATTTCTCCTATTTTAACAAATAATCCTATAAATATAGACCTTTTAGCATTCTTTCTTTGGTATATAAAATTCAACAAAACACTTTGATCCAAATCCAAGAACTAGTTTCCCAAATGGCTTCATTTCTAAGTTTTCTGTAATCCCCCAGTTCCCCCATTGCCATTAAAAAAACTTCACGAATCAACAGCAATCCTCCTTCATCATTGTCCATGATCCCTAGATGTAATGCTTACAAAGAACCCAGTTTCGTTTCTACACCTGTACAACACGTTGATTACAGATATGGAATCCCAATATCACAGTGAGTTTTGTGTTTTCTTTTTAATGGTCTTTCTTTTTCAATACGGTCCTTGTATTTCAACTGTTTAAATTCTTTACAGGATGAGTTTCTGGATGAATATGCAAGCAAATTGGAGGGGTTCAAGCGAGTATTTAAACTAGTTAGTGAAGACCCTTTACAGGGTTTGACTATGATTGATGCTATCCAACGGCTAGGAATCGATCACCATTTCCAACATGAGATTGAGCAGGTTCTGCAAAGACAGTTTATGTTATCTGCAAATGGTAATGGATTTCATAACTATGACCTTCATGAGGTTGCCCTTCGTTTTCGGTTGCTCAGACAAGAAGGCTACTTTGTCCTGCAGGTGTGAAAATTTCCATCCTTAGATTAAAGTTTTTGTCCTTTTGGTTAATAATTCAAACGTTATAATTGAATCCAAAATATTTTATATCCATCAATCAGATGTTTTTCGTCAGCTTGGACATTAATTTTCGATTGAATTTAACGAATACGTGGTGTGTATCTATCACATCAACAGTTTATATTTAACGTGTTATCTTCTTTTATTTTCTTTTAACATGTTAGAATATCCAAACTGTCTATAGGGATGCTTAGTTCACATGGGATTCGAGCTAACATTTATATTCAAATTAATAGTTATTTATGGAGGGTTCAATTAAACAATTTAAGTTTAGAAACCAATTTAGAATCAAAGTCTAGTATGAGGACCTCTTGTGAAATTAATCTATTGTTTTGTTCATGCAGGAGTGTTCGACAGGTTCAGAGACAGGAAGGCAGTTCAGACATGAACATTGCAGGACATCAAAGGACTAATCGAACTATATAAGCATCACAACTAGGCATGGATGGAGAGATATTTGATGAGCAAGAGATTTAGTTCCAGTCCCTGAGAAAATGGCGAATGGCCAAAGTGGACCTTTTCTCTGAGAGGGCTATAAGGAACACATTGGACCAACCTTTTCATAAAACCCTATCAAGATTCACGCAAGAAACTTGTTAGGCACTGATTTCCAAGGCACCAATGGATGGATAAATATCCTCCAAGAACTAGCCAAAATGGATTTCAATCTAGTTCAGTCCTTACACCAGAAAGAAATTGCCCACATTTCCAAGTAAGGTTTATACTTTTTAGGTCAAATTGCAGTTTTAGTCCCTCTACTAGCTCAACTTTAGGATTTACTCCGCTTCTTCCCTCTACTTTATGATATCATTAGTTAGAAACACCCCTTCAGTCATGTTATCACGATGAGTACAAAAAGGGTGTCACCATTTAGACTAATTAATGACATGATAAAAATAGAGGATCAAATTATGTTATATTATAGAACTAAGTTCCAAATTTTAGCATAACAGAAAAACCAAAACCGTAACTTGACATAATCTAAAAGCTAGTTTTACATTATCCAAAATAAACCCAACTCTATTTTCTTTTATGTTGTTTAGTTGGTGGAAGCAGCTAGGTTTAGCCAAGGAATTGGAGTTTGCTAGGGATCAACCAATGAAATGGTACATTTGGTCCATGGCATGCCTCACTGATCCAACCTTATCAGAGCAAAGGATTGATCTCACAAAGCCCATTTCCTTAATCTACATAATAGATGATATTTTTGATGTTTATGGGACACTTGATGAACTCACTCTTTTTGTGCAAGTTGTGGAGAGGTAAATGATGCACCATACATTTAACATATCAACATTATTAACATCTTAATTTAAAATTGGAATATGTATATTATATATCTCTAATTTTCACAACCTTTTGGAATTTTCCTTTCATCTTATTTCCTTTTCCTTTCTTGGTAATCCTTTGAATTTTTTTGTTTGATGTATATCAATCATCTTTTTTTTATGAAATTATTGTCTTTGGTCTCCTTTCTTTTCTTCCTTTTTCTATTTTCATATATTCCTCTTATCAAATTAGATATTTTCAAATTTCTTCATTTATCTTAACTATTAAAACTGGGTCTCATCTCACATTATTTAATACCTTTAAAACTTTAAGAATTTTGAAATTTCATATTGAATTCACTATATGTGATACTATGTTTATTATTTCGTTATTATTATAATAATTTTGTATTTACGCTATGATTATCTATAACATAAAATTATATTATTTATGATATACACTTTAAAGTGTAATAAAAAATATATATGCATGATTTCAAGTTGATGAAATTATTGATTTAATTAATTGCATGTAGGTGGGATTATGCTGCAAGTGATAAGCTACCTTATTACATGAAAATATGCTTCAAAGCTCTTGATGATATCACTAATGAAATTAGCCAAAAGGTGTACAAGGAACATGGTCGGAACCCTATCAACTCCTTAAGGAAAGCTGTGTGTATATGCCAATAGAACTCTTTTTTTCTTTTTTCATGTCTTTTACGGTCCATCGTAATCACAGCTAATATTATATATATTGGACAGTGGAGCACCTTGTTTAGAGCATTTTTGGTAGAAGCACGATGGTTCGGTTCAGGAATTTGCCAAAGCTAATGAGTATTTGGAGAATGGATCATTAGCTCAGGTGTACATATAGTTTTGGTTCACATCTTCTTCCTCCTTGGCATTGGCTCGACTGATCAAAATGTGGAACTTATTGACAACAATCCATCCATAATCTCATCCACTGCTACAATCCTTCGTCTATGGGATGATTTGGGAAGTGCCAAGGTACATACATCAATTGTTAAACTTATAAAAAATTATGATTAATACAATACTAATACTTATCTTATATATTAATTGTAGGATGAGAATCAAGATGACATGATGGGTCCTATATTGATTGCTACATGAAAGAGAATCAAGCATTGAAGTTGAAAATGCTAGAAAACATGTTATCAACATGATTGCCAATGAATGGAAATTGCTTAACCAACAATGCATTTTCCAAAAATCATTTTCCATGACTTTCTGCAAGGCTTCTCTAAATATTGCAAGGATGGTCCCTTTGATGTATAGCTACGACGAAAATCAATGCCTTCCAAGCTTGGATGAGTACATGAAATCACTTCTCTATCAAAGTATACCCATGAAACTCTTTTACCGACAAATTGTAAAAACAAAAAAAAAATCATTTGTTTCAAAATTATGATTTTTTTTATAATTAATCTTATTTTATTTATGTACATGAATCTTGAGATCGTTGTTCCTCCTAATAATTTATGGATTTGAATTTTGTATTAAATTGTTAACTATTCTTTAATTTTACGCACAATTTTCATAGTTGAAATGACAAAACTAAATGATTTCACATAAAATATAAACCTTTGCAAAAGCTAAATTGCTATTTCGAAATAGGAATAGTCTGTGTGATTTTAAATTTTGTCTCTCTACTCAGATTTAAAATTAAGCCAACTGTACATTATTTTTTTGGGTTAAATTGTTGTAAATTTAAGTAAAAAATACTCACTTAGTAGCCATGTAATTAAAAAGAGATGGTTGTATATTAAATTGAATTTAACAAAACAATTGACATGAATTTAAAATTTAAAAAAGTAGATAAATTAAATTCTTAAATACAAACATAGGGACTAATTCTTAATTATTCAAAAAATAAGAACAGTAGGCATGTTTGACCTTACAAAATCCCACATTGAATTGCAACACAGTAGGTAGGTAGTAACGAGTATTAACATCATGAAAGCAACAAATGGTTTTTACAAGCAAAGAAATAATATTTGCAAGTCAAGGACCGGGACACTTTTTGACGAATTGACAGCAAATGCTAATTTATTCATGTGATTTATGTTGTTCCAGATATTCAAATTTCCTAGTCTACATATTTTTAATTTCTCTAACTAACGATTTGTGAAAGGAGTTTTATAAATTTAAGGAGTATTCTCTTTAATCCAATCCATTATTTGGATTTAGTCTCTCTTCTTGCATTTAATTTTAGGAATTTAGTTTCTAAATATTGAGTTTATCAGAGTTTCATTTAATATTAATTCAATATTTTTTTTACATCTTGAATTTAAATTAGATTACCAAATTTAACTCACACCTTGATTTTATTAAATAATTTTTATAAGGATATTATTTGATACATTGAGGTGATAATGTTTTAACTCCATAAGTAGATTTTAGCTTTTACCATGTGTTCTTAAGTTTATTTAAGATTTTAATAAATAATAAGGATATGATAAAATCACACCTCTGTACTAATATTACCCTTTTATATATAATTAAAAAATATAATATATAATATATTTTAACATAAAATTAGAAATTTGAAATAATTATTATTTAATTAAATAAATTATAATCCCGCATAACACTAGTAATATTCTCAAATGTAACAAATAATGAAAGATTAGCGGTCAAATTGCCAAGGATAAAACTACACTATAAAGCTTGCTAAAGAGCAGCACTTTGTCAAGGTTAGGCTCTATGAACGTATGTATTCATGACAAGTGAAGCATCTTTGATCTGCCTCGTTATGAACGAGTGTTGAACACTTTTTTGTTCACCTAATTTGGTTCTATTCCATCACCACACTTTTAAGAGGTCGATCATGTGGAACATGAACTGTATAAGTGTCAAAACCCTAGGATTAAGGGAGGACTACCTAAAAGGTCTTACGAGTCTTGACACATTTACAATTCTAGCCTTTGAGGATGGCTAGTTTGAGATTGCTACAACCCGTATGAGAACGCTCATGGAAATTGGTATCGTCAAAAATTTGATTGTCATTTTTTCTAGTTTTCCTTTCCTCCAAAGAGCAAATCAGGCAAGGGCCTTGTCTCGAAAAAAATGGTTGATTTTTCATTTAATCTTTTCATTTTTTTTATGAAATTACTTTTACTCTTCAATAATTTATGATTCATCTTTGATTCCTCTAAAGTAATTTTTTGACTTTATCTCTGAACAAAACCAAGGCACTAGCAAACCTCATCACGGAAGATGGGTATCGTATGTTGACGGATCAATTAGCAAAATAAGTGCAAAAATTTCCTTACCAGATCCTCTAGGATATAAATGATAATATGACAATATTTTGTATAACTTAATTGTTATAACAGATAGTATTGTACAAAGAAAGTCAAATTAATCAAACCATATCAATGCACGCCACTGACATTTCTTTAAACATGATTGAAACTTGCCCCAACTGAGTTTTCTAGTGAAAAAAATTCAAGAGTTTGCAGCCAAGTTTACAAGTTCTTGATCTTCTTTCAACAAGATTTCTAGTGGAACATGGTTTACTGTCTGGCTTTGAAAGGAAGCAAGATTAATGGTGAAATAAACGTCTCAAATAATAAGAATTTGCAATTTTGGATCATTCATCAAACAATTTTAAACGGGGTGGAGACTGCTCAGTTTTGAATTAACATCTTGTTAGCGTTTGTGTAATTCGAATCTTGTCACTTGTTGAAGAAATAAATATAGCGGTAAAATAAAGGGATCTGTGGGGGCAAGAGGTCGAGGACCATATAGAACTATACTTCTACTATTTGATTTTGATTAGAACATGATTTTTCAATTCTTAAATAGATGTAATTAAAACTCCTCTTGTATTATTTGTTTTTCACATTAATGAATTTTCTCTTTCTCTACCCATATTATTTCCAAAAGGATTTTTCACACAAAATCTATTTTCTTTTATTACTTGCAATCATTCTACTGCCATTATCATTTTAATTATAGCACATCTTTAATAAATTGTTACTAAATCAATTCTTTCCAACGGTCGTAAGTGGTTTGATGAAAGTTTAGAGCTTGAGTCATTTAAATTCTTAATTATTGCCACCTTTCAACGATATTTTTACCTTAGTTTTCCCCTTTTAAGGAAAAGCAAAGCACTTTTTCCTATATAAAAATATTCTAAAATTTTTTTAATTATGAAATAACCTATTTTTCTGATTAAACATAAAAATGACTTGAAATCTGTAATAAAAATTGGGTGGAGCTAAAGAGTTTGGCGTCATTAGCATGCCATGTCAGCAAATGAGATAAAAAATTCCTTTTTTGGTGGAGCCATTCTGTATAAAAATAAAAAATATACTATTTCTAAAAATTGAGGGGCTTTAAAAAATCTTTTTTGGTGGAGCCAAATATTTAACACCACCAGTTTTCAATGCGAGCCCGTGACTTTTTTTTTAATTTAAAAAAATATTTTCTTATCAGTGGAGCCATTTAGAATGGCTCCACCACTTTATTACCAGCTTTTTTAAATGTGTTTTTTTTTAATTTAAAATTTTAAAAAAATATATTTTATATGGTGGAGCCATATAGAATGGCGCCAACAGAGTACTGTATGTTTTTTAATGTGTTTTTTTTAAATCTAAAAATTTCAAAAATGATATTTTGTTTTGGTGAGCTATTCTCGATGCTATTATCTTGTAGTGCAACAGGAGCGACTTTCTTGGTGTTATTATCTTGTAGCTTGGGTGCTGCAGATATTGATGATCTCACCCGTGCGGTTCAATTTGGAATTTTTGAAACCTCAAACATCCCGTTGACCCAGGGAATCCCAAATAATCTACCCGTTGGCTGCTTAACCAATTTGAACCAGTTATCGTCCTATTGTTGGAAAAATTGCATTTTATGGGAGATTTGAGGCATACTCTCAATAGGTAAAGGTGGAGAGTTGAATCAAAAAATTATGGTTTCATATTCTACTCCATGAGACCTTTATAACGGTATATCATATGCTTAAAATGGTTGAGTGATGAATGAGAAATTGATGCTCAAAGTAAGCTACTTGGAATATTTGTTGAGGAAAAGTAAAGGCTTATATCTCGCATTGGTTAAATACCAAGTGTGAGATGTGTTTATATATGGAACCTCTTAAAAAGTGATTGAATGACAAACCTTGGATCTTGCCTCGCACGTAGGGGGTGCAAGTTCAAACTTGACGGGGTGGGGTGCACTCGCACGACGTGGGCGACGCGAAATGTCTGGCTGAAAGCGGACTTGCAAAATTTTTTTTCCTCAGCAGACAAAATCTGTTTATATAATGACATTTATCTTATTTATTTGATTCCAATCAATTTGATTAATTTCAAAAATTCCAACATTCCCAATTCCTATAAAAGGTTATAAATTTTGTAGAATTTGACACACTCTCAACTCTCTCATACCGAATTTCTGTTGCTCTCAAATTCCTCTTTTCCTCTCCGTATTTTTCAAACGTTCCAGTGATAGAAAAATGTATCGTTTGTTCGTTGATAACTGCAGTGCAGAGGTGCTACTGCTTTGATCATTGTATTGTTGTATCCTGGGAGATATTCGACTAATGTTCTCCAAGTACCGTAGGAGCAACCAAATTTATCTTAAAGAGACTGTGTTAAACAGGTCTCAACGTTTTGTAATCTTTATTCTTATATTCGATTTCAACTTTTGTTACGGTTTTATTGATTTACGTATTTGATAAATTAAATATAAAGTATTCTATTTATATTTTACATTATATATAAATATGTGTTTATTTATATTTAAATATTTTGTTCACTAACGTGTTTTTTCCAACACCTACCACAGCCAACGAAAAGACTTATACAACCAATTTGAACCCGTTATTGAATAAATTACTTGCAATCGAAAATAACCATTAAATTTACCCGGTGTTAGAGCTCAATCGGATTATCGTTAAACAAAACATACCTTCAAATTAAAAAATTTACTAAATAAATAAAAACACAAATATATAAAAAAAATACTCCTCATCTCTCTCTCATTTATCCTCTAACAAAATATAAGCAAAAAAAATAAAATTACTTCGACTCAAATTGATCTGCCATTGAGGGTTATATATATCAATTGGTCACGCCAAAGATAATGACTCACAAATAAGATATTATTTTTTATATTTAATTTAAATAAAATATTTTTTATAGTTTTAAAATTTAAATAAACGAAAAACCACCAATAAGAAAACATTTTATTTATGGTTTTAAAAAAAGAAAAAAAGAAAAAAAAGTACAACTGGCACGAATTAGAAACCAGTAGCGCCAAATTATTTGGCTCCACAAAAAAAAAGATTTATTTTTTAAAGCCCGTAAATTTTTCAGAAATAGCAGTATTTCTCTAGTATTTATATAGGTGATATCATTCTACATGGCTCTACCAAAAAAATAATTTTTTTATCCGTTTGCTGACGTAACATGTTTCATGAATTAAGAACGTCACGAATTTGTGAATCAAAATCCACAGCTTTCTCTCTAATATCTGACATTGTCCATCAAATCAACTTGGGATTTAAGATATGTACTTTTACTTCTTGTTGGGTATTAAACCATCGTACTAATTATTGAATCATTACTTAAAGTTCACTAGCCGAACTTTAAAAAAAGGTTAAATTTGCTATTAATCTATGTACTTGCAACAATTGTGGACTTAGTCCTATACTTATTTGATCAATTTTAGTCCTAGAATTTTTCGAATTGGTAAATTTTAGTTCTTGTACTTTTCAGATTTGAAATTTTAGTCCTAGCCCAACAATAGCAATAAACTTGTTTGATTATTCAATTATTAATTTATCATTTCTCTATGATCATTCTAAGTCCTATACTTTCAAATTGAATTATAATCTAACACAAGACAGTTGAATCCATTAATTGAGTTTTAGTGATAAATGTGGAAAATAAGCGAATGACATTACACATAAAATATGTGGCAATTAGATTTGAATAAAGAACTACTAATAATTAACCAATTGTTTTGTGAGATTGAAATTAAAATTTGAAAGTAAGGGACTAAAATGATCAAATAAAAGTACATGGTAAATCAAAATTTTACTAAATATAGGGCAATATAGAGTTTAACCAAAAAAACTTAACAGCAATTACTTAAATATAAACTTTCGAAATATTCAGTGACCATTTTATAAGCTTTTAAAGTTAAATAATCAGAAACGTAAAGTTACTAATAATTCAACACGGCGAGTGTAGTGTACCATTAACTTTTAACATACAAAGTGAATAAAAAAATGTTATTAAAATTCCAATACATGTATTATATTAGTAAAGTAATGACTCACCGCCAAATAGTTATTTATAACTTCTAGTAAACATTTTAATTCAAGCCACCATAATCTCAATTGTAAAACATATTTTCAATGCCAAACTTTTTAATAATATTGTTGAAAAATAAATAAGAGCTCAACATTCGAATGTTGAACAACATAATTATAATTGTGTTACAAATTCATAAAGTTATTTGTTAAACCTATCCAATATAAGCTCTACTAGATTGAAGGTTGTCTAATATGAGGCCCAACCACATATAAAAGAACAAACATAGGGCTAATACCATCAAATGTCCCAAATTACAATCATATCATAAATTTCAAAACATTCTGATTGAATTCTAAATGTTAATATTGTATAATTAATCCTTTCGTTAACTTAATTGTCAACTTAAATAAAATATTAGTTCGGATATTTCTAGAGTATATTGAAACACAATACAAATTGTAATGTACTTCCCATGTAGATAAATTTACCATTGGACGTTAAAGCCCCAAGCACATTTCAAGTTGCGAGTTGGTAGCTTTTCTTTATAAACGATCTCAATTCAAATTTATGTATTTAAGTAATTAATTTTATTAATTTTGAAATCGATAATAAAGACATACTCACATGTAATGTCTTCTATAATAACATAATTTGATCCTGATATATACATCTTATTATTTGTATGATCTAAAAAATTCAACAAATTCACCTAAATTACATTACATAAATGTGCGAGCTAACTGTATTAAATCAGGACCAAATTGATAGAAAGTGTACATTTTGAGGACTAAATTTATTATTATACCAACAAATTTCTATACAATTCATGAAATTCATTAAGGTGTGATTAATTGTTCTTAGTTGCTCTCTTTTGAAATTAATCGGGATTAAATTGTTCCAATTTCTTTTTAGAGGAACCACATTGAGAGAAACTGAAGAAATCTTTTGACCTTTTCTTTCAATTGACTTCGAATGAAGCAATTTTAAATGACCATAAGCATGGGGTACAACAGCAATACATACAACACCAGGCAACCATACACAGCAAACTCAAAAGAAAATTATTTTATCCCTCTCCAATTCTTTTTGAAGAATCAATTAGAATGTTATGAAATTCGAGAGCAATTTAGAATCTGACCCAACAAGAAGATAACATGAACCAAAAAGAAGGTAAACAAAGAGGTGATAAGTAAATTATCTCTTATAGTGTCATTCAAGGTCAAGGGAACCTCAACTTCAAAGCCGATCGCGACAAGCCCGATTCCACGAATTGTATAGCTTCTTCGATCCTCGATTCTGAAACCAATTTATCCATCCATGTAACCCCAGAAATCAACCGTCGATCCATAGCTTCCTTACAAATCTCACTTGCCATTTCAAACTCATTCTTCTTCCTAAGGAATGAAAGAACTTTACAATAAGTAGCCCTATCAGGTTTATAACTTTTCTTCAGTTCACCATACCAATGCTTCACTTGCTCTAAATTCCCTTCATCACAATACCCTGTAATCAAAGCATTGTAACTATGAATATCGGGTTCGATCCCTTCGTTCTTCATTTCTTCAAAGAACTCTACAGCTTCCAATACCTTATTGCCATGAACCAATCCTCTTAACTTCGAGTTATAAGTCCTAATATCAGGAACAACATTCTTCTTTTCCATCAATCCCCAAATTTCATCTCCATCAACAATTCGACCCCTTGAAAAAAACCCATCAAGCAGTGTGTTAAACGTTATAATATCAGGCTCTAATCCTTTCTTCTCCAATGTATCAACCATTGATAATGCTGAATCCATGGAACCCATCTCGCAATAGGCTTTAATAACTGTGTTATAAGAAATCAAATCCGGTTCGATTCCTAACTTTTCAGGTAACTGTTCTAGCAACTCCCCGGCGTTAATGAACTTCTTTGAATGAAGATAAGCTGCCAAAAGGGCATTAAATGAGTTTACCGTACGTTGACATTTCAATTCAGGCATTTCGTCGAACAGTTTATGGGCTTGTTCGTACATGCCAGATTTCCCATAAAGCGTCATGAGGCGGATTACGAAGCCTTCCTGGGAGATCTCTTCGTACTTCTTTTGGTGTTGGAGGATGTCATCAATCAACGAGAACTGTTTTTGCCGACGCGAGGCGGAGAACAGTGTTGAAGTAAGCAGTTCTATTATAGTTGCGGAATTTGCTGGATTTAGAAGATTTCTTGAATCTGTGGACGAGATTTTGGAACTTGGGTACCTCGTCTATGGATTTGGAGGAGGTTATAGCGGCGGCGGTGGGGACGGCGGGATTGGTAGCTGAAGAGCGGGAAGTGTTAAAGAGGCCGGCCAGACGGCGGATGGAAGTGACTTCTGTTGCTTTGCTCATTTCTTTTTCCGTAGGTTAAGAATTTTGGTTAACGAGTTGATTATCAAACTTTAAGGTTAGATAACGCATTAGGGCCGTTGAGTTAGGTTTACATTTATATTTTTTTAATTTGAGCCAATTTGTTTAACTATTTATAAAAAATAAAAAATATAAATACAAAAACATAATAAAATAGTCCTTTTGATGAGTGGTTCGAGCTCGATTTTTTTTTTAAATCGAGTTTCAATTGGTTCAAAAATTTGTTCTTAATCTCAATTTCTTATTATTACAAGACAACTATACTTATGTATGACACATTAAGCTTAGGGGTGACAAAACTTGAATCACTCAATGGTTCTAGATCGATCTTGTAATATATGGTTTGAGTTTTTGTTTTTATTTAATAAAAGCAAAGGGGTGAGGCAATGTAGGATGGAGTTTTTTTAGACTATAGATATGAAACAGTTATAGTAATTCATTGCTTTGCTTTTTTCTATCCACGATATAAAATTACTATTTTACTTTTATGTGTGTATATATCATAAAAGGATAAAAATATAAAAATATGTTAAGACCCTAAATTATTAAATTAAGATTTAGCATCAACTCAATTAGTTTTTAGCAAAATTAAGAGAAATTAATTGTTTGAAATTTACTTCTAATGTAAATCCATATTGTTTTTGACCTGGGGTAAAATAGAGATGTAAGTATGTAATATCGATAAAAGTTTACGCGTCATAAAATAAAATATACCAATTATAAAACGATGATAAATTTAGCAATATCTGTCCGGACTTGAGTTTAGCATGGCATGGCATGGCATTGCTCATCTTTGTCCTTTAGGGTTTTGAGCTTAGACCATAACAGTTTATACTTTCAAATTGGAAAGTGGAAGGGATTTCATATCTCTGCCCAACCAAAAGACTCACACATTTTGTACTTTTACAGTCAAACAATACTAACTGCTAACTGCCTATAGACATGAAAGTAACACTCACCAACCTTCTATTTTTACAGTTATTGAGCTTTTTAGTTTGATGGGTAAATTTGTCTAATAAAATTAATTAATTATCATGAATGTAATAAGAGGCACAATGAACAAAAGAAATTGTAATCATAGGGTTTTTTGTTTTTTTAAATATTAATACAATACATTTGGATTTGCACATTTGTCCCATATAGACGGGCATGGCTCATAAATAAAATTTGAGTTGAAACGTATTTAAAAGATGTGGATTATAAATTAATATAATGATAACCCTCAAAATGTTATTTACATCTTTCACCTCCTAAAAACAATTTTCTACTTTACGGAGATAAATAAATGATTAGAAGGCTCAAATTTTTTTTCATTGGTGCCTGCCTCCAACAAGAAACATAACTGCCAAGATTCTCTCTCTCAAACGTTGTCCTTGTGACCCTTGTGCTAACCATGCTTATCTATAAAATATAATACTTCCAAGTTATATACCTTTCCTGGTGCTACTCTCCATTGTTTTCAACCTTCCAAAATATCCAAAAACACTCCATGGACATGGAATTCCTAACCGAGCTAAACGAACTAGCCATAACCGATCACCAAAGACTTACCGGCGAAGAATGGGCCGAAGAAAACTCGAAGACGACGACGACAACAACAACAGCAAGGAATTCAAATCCAAAAACCTTCAAGCCGAGAGACGTAGGAGACAGAAACTTAGTGACAGGCTCCTTACACTGCGCTCACTTGTCCCAATCATTACAAATGCAATTACCCAACACACATTCTTATATGTACATTATTATCTTAATATCAATCACATTGTTTATAATTTCGTTTCTTTCCCTTCTTTTTTAGATGAACAAAGCAACGATAATCGATGATGCAATCACTTACATTCAAGAATTACAAAAGACATCACAAGTTCTCAGTGAACAACTGCTCGAATGGAAGGGTCGTCTGAAGAAAGTGTAATGCCGATGAAACTCGAAATCGATGTTGCACAACATGATATGAAGAAATGTGGGATAAAGGTTTGTTTTTTTATATGAATCCACATGGTCACATCTTCATTTTGCAAATGATTCTTTTATTATTATTACAGGAAGAAGTTAAGGTGAGCAACATTGATGGGAACAAGTTTTTGATAAAGATTATAGTTGAGAAGAAAAGGGGTTGCTTTACTCAATTGATAGAAGCCATGAATTATCTTGGGTTTGAGCTTAGTGAACCAATGTCACCACTTTCAGTGGTGCAATGCTTTTTTCATCCTGTGTACATGTAAGTTAAAAGCCTTACCAACATAATTGCAGTTTTTTTCTTGGGTAAAAACACATCTTTAGTCCTCTTCATTTTAATATTAAGCAAATTGGCTCCTCTAAAAAAGTCGGAGTAATTTAATTCTTTTCAATTTTGAAAGGATCACAAATTTGATGTTTTTGGTCAATTATACGTCATTTTAATTGGTATAATAGCAAATGAAGTTTTCAATATTTACATATTCTACCAATTTAATCTTGATCCTAAAAAATTATCTAAAAAATTATAAATTTTTAAATATTTAAAATTCAAAAAAACACCTTTAGCTTCAATATATATATATATAGACAAGATGTGTAAATTTGAAGACTGAATTTGTTATTGTACCAATTGATGGAAAATATTAAAGCTGTGAGTAAATGGTCTAAGATTCTGATTTTCAAAATTGACCAGAATTAAATTATTTCGAATTTTTTAAAAGAACCAATTTACTCAATAAAAATTGAGAGACTTGAAAAATCATTTTTCCATTTTTTCTTCTCATTAGTAAAATATGTTACCATTGTTATTAATTTTCAGGGAAAAATATGGGGATACTCTCATGGTTGAACACATTGAGGAATTGTTGTCAGAGATGATGAGGAGCATGAAAACAAGTTCTCAATCTGCCATTGAATTAGGGAACACAAATTGAAGAATATAATAGTTTTATATAGCTTTATATATCCAATAAATATACTGAATCATAGCAGCACTAATATGATTTGAAGAATCTTCATTGACTTATAGTTTTATGGTTTGAATTTTTTTTTAAGGATTTAATGAACATTTTATCAATAAATTATAAGCAAATCTTATGAGTTGGAAGATATTATAATTTTATGATTCGATTTTATTATATATTTAAATTTGAGATCTCAAAAATTTCATTCGTAACGATTTAGTGAACATTTTATCAATAAACTAGAAACTAATAAATTAATACGATAATTAAGAGAGAAAGATACTCTCATTGCTTCTCTAGTAATCTGCAAGAGTGGTTATCTTCCGATTTATAAAATAGTAGAAAGTACATTTTTGGGGAGATCAATTGGACGACTTTCTATGGGCTAGCTATTTGGAAAATATGGAAGAATAGTTATCTAGGAGCTCTCAAGAAATTATCAAAAATGCTTTTTTGCTGGGCTAAGCAATGCACATCCGATGGTAAAGGCAAATCCGTCGCGAGGCAAGTCAGGAGAGATGAGTTTTGAACGGGGTGGTAATTGGGCAATTAAGACTACAGACCGACGGAGCGGTGAAGACGTTGTTGCAGGGGTGTCCTCAAAGATGAGAGAGGGGAATGGCTTCTTGGTTTCAAGAGATGCTTGGGTAAATGTCCTATTTTTGATGTTGAACTCCGTGGTATCTGTTGCATGGAAAACAATGTGAAAAGTCTTGTTTGGCTTTAGTTAGACGTATCGTCAACTATTGGACAGAGTGAAGAATTGAAGATTAACAGAACATATTTCTAGAGAAAGAAACAAAGAAACTGGCGAAAATGAATTTTGGACATAAAAGAATGATTACAGTTGTTTGCAAAAAGTCCACTCCTTTTGTTGGCTTAATTTAATCGGTTGTAACTATACTTTAATTCATAAATAAATAAAAAACACTAAACTAGGAAGCTGTAACTTTCTTTCCAAAAACCTTTTTCATAGAGATTTTGTTATCCTTATTTGATTTATACAATCCTATTTACAAAAATACCCATCTAGAAAAATCCTATTCCATGAAACAAAATCTCCTTTGAATAATAAAATCAATTAAAATTATCTTCACTTCTGAAATTCAAATCCCTTCTTCCAATCACCCTTCCCTTCCATTCTTCTGCATTGAACAACCACAAATAAAAAAATATTATTACTAGCGAAACAATACTGACGAAGCATAAAATTATACGTTACCTTGAGTCATGCAAGGAGGAGGGACTTCAAAGAGAAATAGAGAGTTGTTTATGAGCAACACCGATATCAAACAACATAACACCAGGTGAAGGATCATTAGCAATAATACATTTTACAGGCAACCATAAAAATAGCTCTTCTTGGGACAATCCTTCAAGCCCCACTAACCCACCATAACTAAGGTTAGCTCTCACCACACGGTCAAAATGCACCCTCCCCATCAAATTCAGCCATGCATGACTTTTCCAACTCGACTTCCAATCGACCATCAAGGTTAAGCTTATAAGATTTAACATTGTCCGGGAAAATACCGGCAGGCAACCCTCGGCTCCGTAGCAAATCCTGTATGGAAGAAGTGGCCATCAAAGGGAAGAGAAGAAAGAGAGTAATGGGGGTTAAGATGTGCAGAGACATTGTTGGAGATTAGTAAATGATTCTACTAAAATGTAGGGAGTGAAATTGTATAATGGAGGTGGTGGAGAACTGAGTAATTATATTGGGTTGGAGTTAACTAATTTAGCTATATATTTGGAGGATGATTATAAAGATTGGTATACTAGTTTTGCCTATAATTATGGTATTCAAAAGATCTATCCAAAAGTACTATGTCAATTTACTAATACTAGTTTTGAGTGAATCACTGATGACGATGCATGTAAGCTTGACTCCCTTAAAATATGGTGAAAATTACAGTAAAATTAAATTATCCAATCAAGATAGGATTATTTGGTTGACACGTCAGTAACGAAATGATTTGTAAGGAAAGAAATCATGCTTAATTAAAGGAACATAGAGGTAACTTAATTGAGTTTCAATGTTGTTAGATAAAGATGAAAATAGTTAAATTTTATATAATGCTCATATATTTATTTAAAATTATATATATTGGTGAATTACAATAGAAATGCAAAGTTATAACAATACGATTAGAATTCAGGCCATACTTGAGATGGTAAACTCTCTGATTTCAAAATTATAAATATATTAAAATCATTTCCAAGTACACTGGTACTTAAGTGAAAAAATTCGATAAACCAAGTTTGGACGTTATGATGCATATTTTTTAATCAATTTTTTTAATATAGTGTACATATTAATTCTAATTATAGTTTTTCTTACTCCAAAGAGATAATTGTCCTATAATGATTATTTTTAGTTATTAAAATTTATTTGGAACGATGATTAAAGTCCTTGTCTATGTTTAAATAATATAGATCAAATTATTTTTAGTGACTTCACCATCTTTTATTAAAATGTACATCTCCACAACTATTATAAGATAGAAGTATTCATAAATCGAATTAAGTCTAGACCCAATTCCAAAATAATTTTCAGGCTTAAACCGAATTTTGATCTCATCTAAAATCTAAACTTAAACCCGATACTGCTCAATCTAATTCAATGAAATAAGTAAGACTACCCGATATATGAAGACCTTTGGAATTGCTAGCAACCACAACGAGAAAAGGGATGAATTGTGGAGTATCAAATCCTTGGTCTGGCATCTAATTTATAGCCCATTAAAGTATCGGGTCATTGTTGCTATTTTTTTCTTTTTCTTTTAATCAATGTCGTATTCATCCAAGCCAATCACACCCTAAGAACAAGTCGTCCATTGTCTCATCCTCTATCATTTTAAGCAATTTTATTTTTCACCTTAAATTGCTTTAGACACGAGCAAATCCTTGAGGCCCAAATCATCAACCTCAGATGTCAAAATGCTATCCCAACTCACATAGACTACACGAATACCTCTCATATTAATTGAATTCATATGTTGTAATAATAACAATGTCAATTTAATTAACGTACAATTAATTTAATTATAATTAGAACTTTGAACAATAAGCTCATTTGTTGAAGTAAATTCATTTATGTTCGATATCATAATTTAATCCACAAATTCGTCTATGTAGTACTGCAATATATTTCTATGAATTTGAACTTGAATTTTTTTGAAACTCATATCATTTAACTTT